>NC_057807.1:346277719-346283682 GCF_018294505.1 Triticum aestivum | reverse complement strand
GAAAGGGCTTTAAAAGAAATGCCACAGTCGGACGTCTGAGTGACATCGTAGAAAGGGCTTTAAAAGAAATGCCACAGTCGGACGTCTGAGCGACATCGCAGAAAGGGCTTTAAAAGAAATGCCACGGTCGGACGTCTGAGCGACATCGCAGAAAGGGCTTTAAATGAAATGCCACAGTCGGACGTCTGAGCGACATCGCAGAAAGGGCTTTAAATTCACCAGTAAACAATACTCATAATAAACATTCAATCCATGAGAATAAACGGGTTAGTCCATCCATAGGGATAATCATTCAATCGGACTTAGCACTCATGCGATTCACCGGAGTCTCTGTCATCAAAGCTGACAATTGTTTGGATAAGATGGAACGAAACTTGACATGGAAGAGATGATTCGGAGGAATATATGACTCTGCAGAGTTTGTACAAAATTTTTCCCACAGCCAACGGATTTCCGTAGTCACGAAGGACTAGTTCCGTTTATGGTATTTCGGAAGAAAATACAGCTAACCAGTACACACCCATCCTACCTCTCGATGCTAGGAATCACCCTAGTCATCGTCCAAGAAAAACTTTTGAGACGGGGAGATCACAATCTCGAATAGCATGGGATCAAATTTATATACACGCGCTCTAAGGGGTGCCCCCCTCTCGGTCCCAACCGGAAACACCCATGCCCCCTGACCGGATGACTGGCTTTAATCCAGGGCCATGGAACCATCATCACAGCCTCTCCTCTTTGGTGTGTACCATGAAAGCGGTTTGCAACTTACTAAACCATATTCCTTGCGGAAAACATGTGGTAGTACAAGGAAGGAAATGATAGGTACTGGACCGATATGGTTTGACACTGAAGTCACATAGTCTGGCGTAAGACTGGCATGCTACAACACTGCCATCGTACCCATCCTCATGCCAACACATGGCCATTCATATTCACACTCATCCACGTATGGATCATTGAACTCACTCACCTTACTATCACATAAAATAACGTTCATCGGTATGCTCACCAACATGCCATGAAACTAACTAAATGCAAAACATGCCAAGACACTCATCATATCAAAAGTTCAAACATGCTTGCCTGGTTCAGAGTAGTCGGAGCCTAGCTCGGTGAAGTTCGCGGCTCCGTCACCTCCTTCGGTATCTACGGTTTAAAGAAAATATATGCGCTAACGTAAATACCAAGGAGTGCACAGAAGGTAAACCAAATATTTTTCAAATAAATCTGATAAAAAACTAGACAAAATTTTAAAGATAACAAAAAAAGAATCAATCAAAAATACTTTTCTGATTAAAAGTTATAAGGGTTTTTGTCCAGGGACTTATCTATAATGAAACAGAAGATTTCCAGGGGCTAGTTTATAAAAACAGAAAACGCTTCGGTAGCGACTACGCCAGCCCGAAGAGAAAACGCATTCTGCCCGAAGGCGCTTCCAGAAAACGATTCGAAAGAGAGAGCAGAGAGGCTGACGGTGGGGTCCCACCCGTCAGGTTCAAATGTTCAAACGGGGCGGCAGAGTTCGCCGGCGCCCGAGAGCCGCGGTGGTCGCCGGCGGCGATCCACGGCGAGGCAGAGAGATCGGGGAGTACCTCCGTGCTCAGGGAACCCTTCCGCGTCAGTTGATGGTGGTGGAGTCGGTCGGCGAGCACCACGTCGACGGCGAGCTTTGCTCCGGCGGACAGCGGCTCGGGTGGTCGAGGGGCTCGTCGGAGAGGGCTGCAAAGGTTAAATTGAAGAGGGGGTCATGCTCCTGGCAGCTAGAGAGGGTAACGAACGGGGTTTGAGCGCCGGAGATGGCCTCACCAGAACGAATCGGGCTGGAGGCCGAGGCGGGGCGAGGCGGCCGGAGCTGGGGGAGGAGACCTCCTCGAGGTCCCCCTAGTGGCCTGGCGGGGTGTTGGTGAGTAGTGGGGGTGCTGCGTGCACGAGAGTGAGCTCGGGACCCCTTTATATAGGCGGTCCGAGGCGGTTGCCGTGAACGAGGATCACCGGCGAGCGATTACGGTGGCGCAGTGCTCGGTCGGGGTGGTTAGGGGGTCGAGCGTCATCACGGAGGTTCAATGGGTCCGTTTTGGTGTTAAACTGGCCGGGGTTTGGGTGTTAAGGGCGAGCTCGACGGAACGGTGATGGCGCGGGCCCGTCGGCGGCGGAGAGCGCGTTCCGTGCTTGCCGGCCACGGTGGCTGTGCTACGGTCGTGCGCTGGCGTGCATGAGGCCACGCGGAGAGCCAGGGAGCGATGGGCGGCGCGGAACGGCGTTCTGCCGTGGTGTGCCTCCTGTCGGCCGCCAGGGGAGGTCCCGACGCCGCAGAAGACGCCGGCGAGGGCGAGCCAGCGTGCTACCGACGCCAGGAAGGCTCCACGCACGTGTGTGCAGCTTCGGACAAGAGGAATAGGCGGCGAGGAACGTGCCAAGGGCACTGTGGCCGCGTGACTAAAACTGACGGACGGAAGATGACACTGAAACTGAATTTTCTGAACTTTGAACAGTAACAGTGCCCACCAGGTGTTTGACCGAATGAAATTGGCCTCTGGTGATTTTTCCTTGAGCTGATTTTTGGTGGAGTGGCTTCTCCTTGCGCAAGTAGGCTGCATGATTTTTGTTGGAATTTTTGGAGCAGTGTGGATATGAATTTCACCAAATTTGGCAAATCTGGTCCAAACTTGCAGAGACTGTATTTTGAAAAATTTGAGAAGAGGAGGAGTGGATCAAGATGGTTCTGGGTTGTGGGTTCAAAGGACAATCCAGGAGAATTGGTTTGAGTTCAAAACTCAAATGAAAAAGTGTACTTGCTTTGAAAATCCCTCAGGCTCCAAATAATTTTCAGAATTGAATTGAGGGGAAAAATAATTAAAATAAAAATCCAAAACTAGTTTGGATTAGTTGGGACAGAGAATTTAGGTTGATCACAAGGGGGAGGGGAGGTTTTGGAGGGGTTTTATCTCATGGGCAAAAATACAAAGCCAAGGGTGGCTTCAAAGATAAGAAAAACCCAAATTTTCATAGAGCTTCACTTAAAAAAAAATCTCTCCTCAAAACCACAAAGTTTTTGATAAAAACCAAATAAAATTTTTGGAGTGTCACAACACCTACCCCCTTAGGAAAAATCTCGTCCCCGAGATTTCAGCTGATCCTTAAATAAGTGTGGATGCTCTGTCCGAAGAAAATCCTCGCTTTCCCAAGTTGCTTCACTGTCAGTGTGATTGCTCCACTGGACTTTGAAAAACTTGATGGTTTTCTGTCGGGTCCTCCTTTCAGACTCCTCTAATATTCTTATGGGACGTTCTCGATAAGTGAGGTCTGGCTGTATGTCAATGTTCTCATGAGATACTTGTTTCTCTGGGTTGCTTACGCACTTCCTTAATTGAGAGACGTTGAACACGTCGTGAATGTCGGACAAGTCTTCGGGTAAGTCTAGCTGGTAGGCTACAGTGCCTCTTCGTGCCACTATGCAAAATGGTCCAATGAATCTTGGTGCTAATTTTCCTTTAATCTTAAACCGTTGCAATCCTCTCATCGGGGATACTCTCAAGTATACAAATTTACCGGGTTCGAAACTGACCCTACGATGTTTCTGATCATAATAACTTTTCTGTCGACTTTGAGCGGTCTTAAGTCGGTCCCTGATTAGCTTGACTTGTTCCTCGGCTTCTCTGAGCATATCTGGTCCGAAGATGCGGCTGTCTCCGGTCTCTGACCAATTTAACGGGGTACGACATCTCCTTCCGTATAGGGCTTCGAAAGGAGCCATTTGCAGGCTGGCCTGGTAACTGTTGTTGTATGCGAACTCGGCATATGGCAGGCTGTCCTCCCAACTGGTTCCATAGGTGAGGACACATGCTCTCAGCATGTCTTCTAAAACCTGGTTTACGCGTTCTGTTTGTCCATCAGTCTGTGGATGGTATGCGGTACTGAAGGCTAGTTGGGTTCCCAGAGCCTGTTGTAATTGCTCCCAAAATCTTGAGACGAACTGAGTGCCTCTGTCGGAAATTATAGTCTTCGGGACACCGTGCAGACAGACTATGCGGGAAGGATAAATCCTGGCAAGCCTCTGAGTGGTGTAGGTTGTCTTCACTGGAATAAAGTGTGCTACTTTGGTCAACCTGTCAGTGATGACCCATATGGCATCATTCCCGTGTCGTGACCGAGGTAATCCGACAATAAAATCCATCCCTATTTCATCCCATTTCCACTCAGGTATTTTGTTAGGTTGCAGTAGTCCGGCTGGTCTCTGATGTTCAGCTTTTATGCGTTGACATGAGTCGCAACATGCAATGAAAGCGGCTATGTCCCTCTTCATACCGTGCCACCAAAATCTTTCCTGAATATCCTTATACATTTTGGTTCCTCCAGGGTGGATCGAATATGGAGTGGTGTGTGCTTCAGTTAAAACTTGCTGTTTAAGGTCTTCTATGTTTGGCACGCATAGCCTTTCTCCGTACCATAATATTCCTTCATTGTCTATGACGAATTCCGAGGCCTTGCCCATACTCAACTTCCTTTTAATTCCTTCAATGCTGGGGTGACCGGACTGAGCCTCTTTAATTTTCCCCACAAGGTGTGGTTGTATTTCCAAGTTTGATATGGTGCCTTCTGCTACCATTATCAAGTTGAGCTTGACAAATTCTTGATGGAATTCGGGCCTCAAGCTGTGCAGATAGTTCCCGTCGGAGCTGGGGTTCCGACTCAGGGCATCGGCCACTACGTTTGCTTTCCCTGGATGGTAATGGATACCAACATCATAATCCTTTACCAATTCCAACCAGCGGCGTTGCCGTAAATTTAGTTCTGGCTGCGTAAAAATGTATTTGAGGCTTTTGTGATCCGTATATATCTCACATCGATTCCCAAGTAGAAAATGCCTCCATTCCTTGAGTGCATGAATAACTGCTGCCATTTCTAAATCATGAGTGGGATAATTTTCCTCGTGTTTGCGAAGTTTCCTTGAAGCGTAGGCGACAACCTTGCCTTCTTGCATCAACACGCATCCGAGACCCTTTCTGGATGCGTCACAAAATACTTCAAAATTCTTGTGTATATCGGGTACAATTAATACTGGTGCTGTTGTCAATTTCCGCTTTAGCTCTTGGAAACTTTTCTCGCAGGCTTCTGTCCATTCAAACTTCTTATCTTTCTTGAGTAACTGTGTCATAGGCTTGGATATGGTGGAAAATCCTTCAATAAATCTGCGGTAATATCCTGCCATTCCCAAGAAACTTCGTATGTCTGTTACGCTGGCTGGTGACTTCCAGTCAAGTACGGCCTTGACTTTCTCTGGGTCCACTGCTATACCGTCTTGAGTCAGCACGTGGCCTAGAAAACCTACTTGTCTTAGCCAAAATTCGCACTTGCTGAACTTGGCATACAATTGGTGTTTCCTTAGCTCTCCTAGTACAATCCTGAGATGTTCTGCGTGCTCTTCTGGTGTTTTGGAGTATACCAGAATATCTTCGATGAATACTACGACGAATTTGTCCATAAACTTCATAAATACTTTGTTCATGAGGTGACCAAAATAAGCCGGGGCGTTAGTTAATCCAAATGGCATCACTGTGAACTCGTACAGTCCATATCTGGAGGTGAAGGCTGTTTTGGGGATATCTTCCGTTCGTACCTTCAATTGATGGTATCCTGACCTTAAGTCAATTTTTGAGAATACCTTGGCCTGAGCAAGTTGATCAAACAAATCGTTTATCCTTGGCATCGGGTATTTGTTTTTGACTGTGACCATGTTAAGTGCTCGATAGTCGATACACAATCTCAGCGTTCCATCCTTCTTCTTGGCAAATAAAATTGGTGATCCCCAAGGTGAGGAGCTGGCTCGAATGTATCCTTTATCCAGTAATTCCTTTATTTGCTTCTTCAATTCGATCAACTCGGATGGTGCCATTCTGTATGGTTTCTTGTATATGGGGGTGGTTCCTGGTGCTAGCTCAATGCGGAATTCTATTTCTCGA
>NC_057807.1:346272279-346277709 GCF_018294505.1 Triticum aestivum | reverse complement strand
CAATGAAAGCGGCTATGTCCCTCTTCATACCGTGCCACCAAAATCTTTCCTGAATATCCTTATACATTTTGGTTCCTCCAGGGTGGATCGAATATGGAGTGGTGTGTGCTTCAGTTAAAACTTGCTGTTTAAGGTCTTCTATGTTTGGCACGCATAGCCTTTCTCCGTACCATAATATTCCTTCATTGTCTATGACGAATTCTGAGGCCTTGCCCATACTCAACTTCCTTTTAATTCCTTCAATGCTGGGGTGACCGGACTGAGCCTCTTTAATTTTCTCCACAAGGTGTGGTTGTATTTCCAAGTTTGATATGGTGCCTTCTGCTACCATTATCAAGTTGAGCTTGACAAATTCTTGATGGAATTCGGGCCTCAAGCTGTGCAGATAGTTCCCGTCGGAGCTGGGGTTCCGACTCAGGGCATCGGCCACTACGTTTGCTTTCCCTGGATGGTAATGGATACCAACATCATAATCCTGTACCAATTCCAACCAGCGGCGTTGCCATAAATTTAGTTCTGGCTGCGTAAAAATGTATTTGAGGCTTTTGTGATCCGTATATATCTCACATCAATTCCCAAGTAGAAAATGCCTCCATTCCTTGAGTGCATGAATAACTGCTGCCATTTCTAAATCATGAGTGGGATAATTTTCCTCGTGTTTGCGAAGTTGCCTTGAAGCGTAGGCAACAACCTTGCCTTCTTGCATCAACACGCATCCGAGACCCTTTCTGGATGCGTCACAAAATACTTCAAAATTCTTGTGTATATCGGGTACAATTAATACTGGTGCTGTTGTCAATTTCCGCTTTAGCTCTTGGAAACTTTTCTCGCAGGCTTCTGTCCATTCAAACTTCTTATCTTTCTTGAGTAACTGTGTCATAGGCTTGGATATGGTGGAAAATCCTTCAATAAATCTGCGGTAATATCCTGCCATTCCCAAGAAACTTCGTATGTCTGTTACGCTGGCTGGTGACTTCCAGTCAAGTACGGCCTTGACTTTCTCTGGGTCCACTGCTATACCGTCTTGAGTCAGCACGTGGCCTAGAAAACCTACTTGTCTTAGCCAAAATTCGCACTTGCTGAACTTGGCATACAATTGGTGTTTCCTTAGCTCTCCTAGTACAATCCTGAGATGTTCTGCGTGCTCTTCTGGTGTTTTGGAGTATACCAGAATATCGTCGATGAATACTACGACGAATTTGTCCATAAACTTCATAAATACTTTGTTCATGAGGTGAAAAAAATATGCCGGGGCGTTAGTTAATCCAAATGGCATCACTGTGAACTCGTACAGTCCATATCTGGAGGTGAAGGCTGTTTTGGGGATATCTTCCGTTCGTACCTTCAATTGATGGTATCCTGACCTTAAGTCAATTTTTGAGAATACCTTGGCCTGAGCAAGTTGATCAAACAAATCGTTTATCCTTGGCATCGGGTATTTGTTTTTGACTGTGACCATGTTAAGTGCTCGATAGTCGATACACAATCTCAGCGTTCCATCCTTCTTCTTGGCAAATAAAATTGGTGATCCCCAAGGTGAGGAGCTGGCTCGAATGTATCCTTTATCCAGTAATTCCTTTATTTGCTTCTTCAATTCGATCAACTCGGATGGTGCCATTCTGTATGGTTTCTTGTATATGGGGGTGGTTCCTGGTGCTAGCTCAATGCGGAATTCTATTTCTCGATCTGGTGGCATGCCTGGCAGCTCTTCAGGGAATACATCTGGAAATTCACACACTACTGGAACCTTGTTTAGCTCAGAAACGTCCACCTTATTTAATCTCGGTTGCCGGGGTCTTTTTCCTTCCTTGGCTGATACTCTTATTGTCTTCCCTTGGTGGTGTGTGAGAATCACGGTCCTGTTGAAACAGTCGATAAAACCTTTATTGGTGGTTAGCCAATCCATCCCTAGGATGACATCCAGTCCTTTATTTTCCAATACAATCAGATTTGCGTAAAACTCCAATCCTTCAAACTCAATGACCACATTCTGACAGTAATTCTGAGAAACTTGCTGAATCCCGGGGGACTTGATTATCATGGATTTCTCCAAAGGAAGCATCGAAAAATTATTTTGCAAAGCAAAACTTTTCGAAATGAAAGAGTGAGAAGCTCCAGAATCAAACAAAACCATTGCAGGTATTGTGTTGACAGGAAACGTAGCGAGTACGATATCCGGAGCATTTTGTGCCTCCTCTTTGGTTACGTGGTTCAGATGACCCTTCCTGTGGTTATTGTTGGGATTGAAATTGTTTCGTTTGGGCGCTGAATTATTGCCGCCGTTGTTCGGCTTTGGGGTTGAGTTCCTTGGCTTGGGGCACTGTTTGGCATAATGCCCTTCTTCTCCACAAGCGTAACAAGTAACGCCGGGGCGATAGGTGAATTCCTTGTCCCTTGCATGAAAATTCTTGATTGGGCATGAGACATTGGATGAGAATTTGGGTGTCCCACCCTTTTTAAAATCTATCTTGCTTCGGTGATTGCGAGTGTGATTAGTCTGGTCCCTTTTTCACTTGCGGATATCTTCCAGACTGCGTCTCTCATTTTCCAGAGTAATGGCCTTGTCCACCAGCGTTTTAAAATCAGGAAAAGTGTGCACGACCAGTTGGCATTTAAGTGCGGGTGCCAGGCCGTCAAGGAATTTCTCCATCTTCTTGATTTCAGTCATACGCTCCTCATTGGCGTAGCGGGATAATAGGGTAAATTGACTGTTGTAATCTGACACTATCATGTTCCTTTGTTTGAGGTCATCAAATTCTCTCTTATTGATTTTCATAATACTCTTAGGAATATGTGCACCACGGAAACCTTCCTTGAAATCATCCCAGGTTATGTCATTTTCGTTGGGATGCATGTGCAGAAAATTCTCCCACCACGATGCGGCTGCTCCTGTGAGATAGTGTGGAGCATATAGTACTTTCTCGAGATCTGAACACTTTGCAATAATTAATTTCCTCTCCATATCTCGAAGCCAGTCCTCGGCTTCAAGGGGCTTGTCAGTGTGAGAAAATGTTTGAGGACGTGTCTTCTGTAGCTCAGATAACTTGGAATGTTGCTGATACTGTCCATGATGATTCCCCATGTTGATGACTTGGTTCATCATCTCGTGATGTTGTTGCTGACTCTGTTCATAAAGGCGGCACATTTGTGAAAGTGCCGATTCACTGCCTTGTTGGCTTGACTGTCCCTGAGTGAACTCATTGTTGGGTTGAGTATCATGAATTTCCTCTGGTGGAGTTGGCATGGAACGTGTCCAAGGACGAGACATTTTTCACTCTGGGAATTTTTTTTTGTAAAACTCTTAAGAAAAGCGGAAAGAGTCGCAAAAATAAAACCATAAATGCATAAAGCTGGCAGATATTATTAAATACCCAAGCTTACTTAAGAAAAACAAATCGACTTGCGCACGGAGAAGGACTGCTCATTACATATCTTACACGCGGGCGGTAATTATACAGTACATCACTCAGGATATGCGTACATAATCCTGACATGTTATTAAGGCTAGTGCACTTCTCCAGATCCTACATGATGCGCAAACAGGCTACTTCTCACAACCTATGCACATATCTTACAAAGCGGTACAATACATGGCAGCTAAGCGTACTCAGGCAGAGATGTTGACGACCTCCTTTGCCCTGCCGAGGGCGAGGCGTAGCGAGGTTGGGGACTCGACTTCCTCCTCGCTAATGGGCTCCATACGTGTAGTGTTGCGCAGAGCGGACGGAGCGGTTGCTAGGGGCGGAGCAACACGTACAGGAGTGGGCGCGAAGGTTGGTGTAGTGCGCGCTGGAGTGGGTGCAATGACTTGGTTAAATTCTTCGGTAGAAGGCAGGCGACGAGTAGGCGTAAAAGATGCTGATGACGAGACAAAAGTCGGTGGCGGAGCAATGGGTAGGAGCTCCCTCCTGTTGGCAGCACAGCCATGGACTGAGTCCATGCGGGTAGCTACGAAGTCGTCCACCAGGTTGTCGAAGGCTGCCTCCAGGGCCCGGAGATACTCAATGAGCATCTCAAAAGCCTCGTCTCGTTCTCCTCTGGGGCATGAGTATGCGTAGTGACAGGTGTAAGGCACATGGCACGGAAGATAACGGTAACGACGAGTCTTCATCACGGGAAGGACATCCCTGAGACGAGCTATCGCCTCGCGGGCTGCCATCTACATAGCATGCCTCTCCGTAGGCATGGCTCTTCCCACGAACCGGAAGCGGCGTAACTCACCACGCCCTCCCCTGAACTGTACCGCGGCCTGGTGCATGGTCAGACTGTCGTTGACTCGGTGCTGGTAGAGTGTGAAGACTGGGCGCACGGGTGGCCCCATCGCGACCTGAACGATGGAAGAAAGAAGCTTGACGAACCCATCGGGCACGTTGGCGAAGGTCTGAGACTCGCAGCTGACGTCGGCCATCTACAAAAGTAGGCAAAATTCTGCAGGGTCAGATCATAAATTTATGCTGACTGACAGAAAATGACTACAATTGCAAAAGCATAAAATAGCCCTGTCATGCTAATAACTAATTAGCGATCGCACCTAGTGGCTTCCTACAGTCAGCCTGGCTCTGGTACCAAGCTTGTCACGGCCGGTTTTCCAATAAAAATATTTATTGATAAACCAGTCTTTTGAGTCCAGTATGAGAGAAATCCTCCTCACTGGTAGACAATTTCTTGATACAATAAGCCAGTAGCATAAAATATATTACAGGGTTGAACTGCGGTCGCTCAACCAAATTATTACAAGCACGCCAATACTCATACATAATGGCGGACAGGACACAGTGGTGTGGAGACATACTACTGACTCACGGATAGGTTGGTGGTGGAAAAGCATAGCGGGAAGGGAAATACAAGACTCTAAGAATATCATTTCATCGAACGTCGAGGTGAGGCTCGATAAATTTATTTGGTAGCGGAAGCGGATATAAAACAGTGGCCAAATCCAGGGTCGCACGAGACTGACTGGGACTCCTCTAAGTGTCGGACTCGCTATCGAACTCTTCATCCATGAGATCGCCTTCGTCAGCATCTGGCCAAATCAACAAGCCAGTGAGTACTTTGAAAGTACTCGCAAGACAGTTCAGACGTAAGATATAACAAATGCGTGCATGGATGCAACATGATTAATTCCTTAATGCACAATAAATAAAATTGGCATAACGGGTAAGTAAAAAGGGAAACGGCGGTAGTCCGCCTGAAATTGCACAGAGCATAAATAAGGACCGATCGGGTGTCTGAAGCGACGCCTCGAAAGGTGAACAAATAAAAATAAGGAAATGATGCCACAGTCGGGCATCTTAGCGACACAACATAAAGGGCTTTAAAAGAAATGCCACGGTCGGACGTCTGAGCGACATCGCAGAAAGGGCTTTAAAAGAAATGCCACAGTCGGACGTCTGAGCGACATCGCAGAAAGGGCTTTAAAAGAAATGCCAC
>NC_057807.1:346265150-346272105 GCF_018294505.1 Triticum aestivum | reverse complement strand
GTCTGAGCGACATCGCAGAAAGGGCTTTAAATGAAATGCCACAGTCGGACGTCTGAGCGACATCGCAGAAAGGGCTTTAAAAGAAATGCCACAGTCGGACGTCTGAGCGACATCGCAGAAAGGGCTTTAAAAGAAATGCCACAGTCGGACGTCTGAGCGACATCGCAGAAAGGGCTTTAAAAGAAATGCCACGGTCGGACGTCTGAGCGACATCGCAGAAAGGGCTTTAAATGAAATGCCACAGTCGGACGTCTGAGCGACATCGCAGAAAGGGCTTTAAATTCACCAGTAAACAATACTCATAATAAACATTCAATCCATGAGAATAAATGGGTTAGTCCATCCACAGGGATAATCATTCAATCGGACTTAGCACTCATGCGATTCACCGGAGTCTCTGTCATCAAAGCTGACAATTGATTAGGATAAGATGGAACGAAACTTGACATGGAAGAGATGATTCGGAGGAATATATGACTCTGCAGAGTTTGTACAAAAATTTTCCCACAGCCAATGGATTTCCGTAGTCACGAAGGACTAGTTCCATTTATGGTATTTCGGAAGAAAACACAGCTAACCGGTACACACCCATCCTACCTCTCGATGCTAGGAATCACCCTAGTCATCGTCCAAGAAAAACTTTTGAGACGGGGAGATCACAATCTCGAATAGCATGGGATCAAATTTATATACGCGCGCTCTAAGGGGTGCCCCCCTCTCGGTCCCAACCGGAAACACCCATGCCCCCTGACCGGATGACTGGCTTTAATCCAGGGCCATGGAACCATCATCACGGCCTCTCCTCTTTGGTGTGTACCATGAAAGCGGTTTGCAACTTACTAAACCATATTCCTTGCGGAAAACATGTGGTAGTACAAGGAAGGAAATGATAAGTACTGGACCGATATGGTTTGACACTGAAGTCACATAGTCTGGCGTAAGACTGGCATGCTACAACACTGCCATCGTACCCATCCTCATGCCAACACATGGCCATTCATATTCACACTCATCCACGTATGGATCATTGAACTCACTCACCTTATTATCACATGAAATAACGTTCATCGGTATGCTCACCAACATGCCATGAAACTAACTAAATGCAAAACATGCCAAGACACTCATCATATCAAAAGTTCAAACATGCTTGCCTGGTTCAGAGTAGTCGGAGCCTAGCTCGGTGAAGTTCGCGGCTCCGTCACCTCCTTCGGTATCTACGGTTTAAAGAAAATATATGCGCTAACGTAAATACCAAGGAGTGCACAGAAGGTAAACCAAATATTTTTCAAATAAATCTGATAAAAAACTAGACAAAATTTTAAAGAGAACAGAAAAAGAATCAATCAAAAATACTTTTCTGATTAAAAGTTATAAGGGTTTTTGTCCAGGGACTTATCTGTAATGAAACAGAAGATTTCCAGGGGCTAGTTTATAAAAACAGAAAACGCTTCGGTAGCGACTACGCCAGCCCGAAGAGAAAACGCATTCTGCCCGAAGGCGCTTCCAGAAAACGATTCGAAAGAGAGAGCAGAGAGGCTGACGGTGGGGTCCCACCCGTCAGGTTCAAATGTTCAAACGGGGCGGCAGAGTTCGCCGGCGCCCGAGAGCCGCGGTGGTCGCCGGCGACAATCCACGGCGAGGCAGAGAGATCGGGGAGTACCTCCGTGCTCAGGGCACCCTTCCGCGTCAGTTGATGGTGGTGGAGTCGGTCGGCGAGCACCACGTCGACGGCGAGCTTTGCTCCGGCGGACAGCGGCTCGGGTGGTCGAGGGGCTCGTCGAAGAGGGCTGCAAAGGTTAAATTGAAGAGGGGGTCATGCTCCTGGCAGCTAAGAGGGTAACGAACGGGGTTTGAGCGCCGGAGATGGCCTCACCAGAACGAATCGGGCTGGAGGCCGAGGTGGGGCGAGGCGGCCGGAGCTGGGGGAGGAGACCTCCTCGAGGTCCCCCTAGTGGCCTGGCGGGGTGTTGGTGAGTAGTGGGGGTGCTGCGTGCACGAGAGTGAGCTCGGGACCCCTTTATATAGGCGGTCCGAGGCGGTTGCCGTGAACGAGGATCACCGGCGAGCGATTACGGTGGCGCAGTGCTCGGTCGGGGTGGTTAGGGGGTCGAGCGTCATCACGGAGGTTCAATGGGTCCGTTTTGGTGTTAAACTGGCCGGGGTTTGGGTGTTAAGGGCGAGCTCGACGGAACGGTGATGGCGCGGGCCCGTCGGTGGCAGAGAGCGCGTTCCGTGCTTGCCGGCCACGGTGGCTGTGCTACGGTCGTGCGCTGGCGTGCATGAGGCCACGCGGAGAGCCAGGGAGCGATGGGCGGCGCGGAACGGCGTTCTGCCGTGGTGTGCCTCCTGTCGGCCGCCACGGGAGGTCCCGACGCCGCAGAAGACGCCGGCGAGGGCGAGCCAGCGCGCTACCGACGCCAGGAAGGCTCCACGCACGTGTGTGCAGCTTCGGACAAGAGGAATAGGCGGCGAGGAACGTGCCAAGGGCACTGTGGCCGCGTGACTGAAACTGACGGACGGAAGATGACACTGAAACTGAATTTTCTGAACTTTGAACAGTAACAGTGCCCACCAGGTGTTCGACCGAATGAAATTGGCCTCTGGTGATTTTTCCTTGAGCCGATTTTTGGTGGAGTGGCTTCTCCTTGCTCAAGTAGGCTGCATGATTTTTGTTGGAATTTTTGGAGCAGTGTGGATATGAATTTCACCAAATTTGGCAAATCTGGTCCAAACTTGCAGAGACTGTATTTTGAAAAATTTGAGAAGAGGAGGAGTGGATCAAGATGGTTCTGGGTTGTGGGTTCAAAGGACAATCCAGGAGAATTGGTTTGAGTTCAAAACTCAAATGAAAAAGTGTACTTGCTTTGAAAATCCCTCAGGCTCCAAATAATTTTCAGAATTGAATTGAGGGGAAAAATAATTAGAATAAAAATCCAAAACCAGTTTGGATTAGTTGGGACAGAGAATTTAGGTTGATCACAAGGGGGAGGGGAGGTTTTGGAGGGGTTTTATCTCATGGGCAAAAATACAAAGCCAAGGGTGGCTTCAAAGATAAGAAAAACCCAAATTTTCATAGAGCTTCACTTAAAAAAATCTCTCCTCAAAACCACAAAGTTTTTGATAAAAACCAAATAAAATTTTTGGAGTGTCACACTTTCAGGGCCAATTTTCAAGGGAGTTATGTCTGGCCTCCGGATGCTGACGATTTAAGTCACATAATCCAAAGGCCCGGAGAGTCCGCCCGCAAGCTTTGGAACAGATTCCTCACTAAGAAGAATCAAATTGTCGATTGTCCGGACGCCGAAGCCTTAGCGGCATTCAAACACAGCATCCGCGACGAGTGGCTCGCCAGACACCTCGGCCAAGAAAAGCCAAGGACAATGGCAGCCCTAACAAGCCTTATGACCCGCTTTTACACGGGTGAATATAGCTGGCTAGCCCGTAAAGGCGCCAACGACCCCAGTACATCCGAAATAAGGGATGGCAATGGGAAGCCAGGCGTAATAAAAACAAACGCCAAAACAAGGAAGAGAGCCCGGATAACACAACGGTTAATGCCGGATTCAGGGGCTCTCGACCTGATCAGCAAAAAAAGCCATTTAAAGGCAGTAAAGAGGGACCGTCCGGTCTGAATAGAGGAATCACAGAGTGCTCTTCACGCGTAAAGGAACACGCGACGGCCCTAGTGGACGGACTATAAGCGGCCTCAAATATCAGAAAACATGACTGGTCATTAAGACCAAGGACACGGTTAGACGAGTCCGGTAGCCCGAATAAAATTGAACCAGGGCACCGTATATGTAATCCCATAGCGGACACCAGGGGATATAAATATTTAATACAGCCCCACACTTGGCTCAACCTTATTGGGAGGCCAACATCTTACACTTTTACTATCCATCGCATACTTATGTTGTACTCTCCTACGAGTTTTCTTTTTCAACAGACAACGTTCACGCGATACCCTTCCAGGATACGGCACAACGGAGACAAAGGAGCAGACGTGCAGCAGGGCCCCGTTCAACAGGTTCCTTTTTAGATTAAGCCCCTGTGTAAACCTTTTCTATTGCCTTCTGTTGTTTAACCATCCCATGGGTTCCATACCCACAGAGGATACTGCTGTTATTGGCATTTCACCACGACAGATTAATGCACGTACCTGGAAACACAGGGTTTATAACGAATGGGCATTCTTGAGCCCATCGTCTGTTATAAAGTCCGAATACCTTCGGGAGTGTTCGGCATCACGAGTTTGGCCTTATATGCATCAGCTCCGAATCATGTCTTTGGTCAAATGTTGGGTTTGCCTGGCTCCTGGGTTTGCCGCCTTACGTTCCGTTATTATCGGCTAAGGTGGCCAAAGGAGAACTACTGTGATTGTGCCCTGGTTATTCCAGTCGAGCACCTCAGTAGAGAAAGCCGAAAACTGACTGTCATGATACAACGAGAGACTGATCAACCACTCGAAGACTCACCGGAATCTTTAGGATTCCTCCGCATTAACGAAGGGCCATTTCCCAGTCATGTACATACGCACCCGTATTCGGATGCATGCGAAGGTACCAGGGGCTAGATAGTAGCCCCAATGTTAGACTCCCATGGCTAAGCGAAAGTGTTACAACTATATAGTCCGGTTGCCTAGTTCGACGTGCGATCACCTCCTTAACGGACCAAGACGTTGGATCAAGTGTGATTAGGCATATTTTTCGCGAACACCCCCGCATTGTATGCGTGGGGGCTGAAGCCAACGACTGCTAACTTTCGGATTACATATTTATATATATTTATATATAAACGGTCGCACAGGGGACACAATCATATTTTCAGGCAAACAGTATAAATATAGCCTCATAATCAAAATAAACATTGTTTTTACAATGATTCGATTCATCACTCGAATAAGACATTCTTCGAGCACTGCGCCTCTATTAGGCTGGCACCTTCTGTGACCTGCACCAAGTAGTGCTCGACTGGATATTATCCCCCCGCCGGATCCTGGGTCACTATAATGGTGGCCTCCATCTCCGTCCAATAGGCTTTAACGCGGGCAAGAGCCACTCGCGCACCTTCTATGCATGCCGACCTCCTCATGGCGTCGATCCGAGCATGGCCCCAAGGAATTGTTGCACCAAGCCAAATAACTGTCCGGCTTAGGCCCCTTCGGCCAAAGATGGTCTATTACAGACCGCATTGCAAGCTCGGACAACCTTTGAAGCTCCGCTACAGTAGCCATCTTGTCACTTAATGGCAGCGAGCGAGTGGGAGCATTGAATTGCGACCAGAAAAGCTTCTCCACTTCCTTATCACCCTGATCCTCGAAGAACTTGGCAGCGTCAGTTGTACTCTTCTCCAAATCCGCATACGCATCCGCAGGACTCCAACGTCCATCCAGGGAAGCGTACTTCGGATCGAAAAACTTCGTCCGTGGCAAGTAGGAACCCCCAGCCGCGATTTTACCGGCCTGTTGAAGCTCCTCCCACGTACCCCTGAGCTCAGTCCGTATTTCCTTGGTGGCATTAAGTGCCTTGTTTAGGTCGGCCGAACTATCCTTATGCTCCTTTTTAAGGAGCTCATACCGGTCAGCGGCATTTTTAACTCCACAGCCATTTCCGCTATCTTTTCCTTGCTTTGGTGATGAGCAGCCTGTTCGGCTCTCAATTCCTCGGCCGCCTTTAGGGTAGCCGCATTGCTAACCCGAGCTTGTTCCTTGGCCTGGGAAAGTTCCACCCTCAGGGCCTCCACGGCAGCAGCACCATCTGCAGTCCAAAAATACTGCATTAATACCATGCTGCCTTCATATTTTCCTATACAAAGGAGGGCAGAGCACATACCTTGTGATTTGTCCAGCCGCTCGTTCACCAGCATGATATCGGCATCAATCGATCAAATCTGCCTCGTTAGTTCGGCAACTTCAAAGGACTGGCCGGTGGCCGGACCCACAGGTACCTTGTCACGGCCGGTTTTCCAATAAAAATATTTATTGATAAACCAGTCTTTTGAGTCCAGTATGAGAGAAATCCTCCTTACTGGTAGACAATTTCTTGATACAATAAGCCAGTAGCATAAAATATATTACAGGGTTGAACTGCAGTCGCTCAACCAAATTATTACAAGCACGCCAATAATCATACATAATGGCGGACATGACACAGTGGTGTGGAGACATACTACTGACTCATGGATAGGTTGGTGGTGGAAAAGCACATCGGGAAGGGAAATACAAGACTCTAAGAATATCATTTCATCGAACGTCGAGGTGAGGCTCGATAAATTTATTTGGTAGCGGAAGCGGATATAAAACAGTGACCAAATCCAGGGTCGCACGAGACTGACTGGGACTCCTCTAAGTGTCGGACTCGCTATCGAACTCTTCATCCATGAGATCGCCTTCGTCAGCATCTGGCCAAATCAACAAGCCAGTGAGTACTTTGAAAGTACTCGCAAGACAGTTCAGACGTAACATATAACAAATGCGTGCATGGATGCAACATGATTAATTCCTTAATGCACAATAAATAAAATTGGCATAACGGGTAAGTAAAAAGGGAAACGGCGGTAGTCCGCCTGAAATTCCACGGAGCATAAATAAGGACCGATCGGGTGTCTGAAACGACGCCTCGAAAGGTGAACAAATACAAATAAGGAAATGATGCCACACTCGGGCATCTTAGCGACACCACATAAAGGGCTTTAAAAGAAATGCCACGGTCGGACGTCTGAGCGACATCGCAGAAAGGGCTTTAAAAGAAATGCCACAGTCGGACGTCTGAGCGACATCGCAGAAAGGGCTTTAAAAGAAATGCCACAGTCGGACGTCTGAGCGACATCGCAAAAAGGGCTTTAAAAGAAATACCACAGTCGGACGTCTGAGCGACATCGCAGAAAGGGCTTTAAATTCACCAGTAAACAATACTCATAATAAACATTCAATCCATGAGAATAAACGGGTTAG
>NC_057807.1:346264940-346265140 GCF_018294505.1 Triticum aestivum | reverse complement strand
GTCGGACGTCTGAGCGACATCGCAGAAAGGGCTTTAAAAGAAATGCCACAGTCGGACGTCTGAGCGACATCGCAGAAAGGGCTTTAAAAGAAATGCCACAGTCGGACGTCTGAGCGACATCGCAGAAAGGGCTTTAAAAGAAATGCCACAGTCGGACGTCTGAGTGACATCGCAGAAAGGGCTTTAAATTCACCAGTAAA
>NC_057807.1:346117031-346264874 GCF_018294505.1 Triticum aestivum | reverse complement strand
ATCGCAGAAAGGGCTTTAAATGAAATGCCACAGTCGGACGTCTGAGCGACATCGCAAAAAGGGCTTTAAAAGAAATACCACAGTCGGACGTCTGAGCGACATCGCAGAAAGGGCTTTAAATTCACCAGTAAACAATACTCATAATAAACATTCAATCCATGAGAATAAACGGGTTAGTCCATCCACAGGGATAATCATTCAATCGGACTTAGCACTCATGCGATTCACCGGAGTCTCTGTCATCAAAGCTGACAATTGAAGAGATGATTTGGAGGAATATATGACTCTGCAGAGTTTGTACAAAATTTTTCCCACAGCCAACGGATTTCCGTAGTCACTAAGGACTAGTTCCGTTTATGGTATTTCGGAAGAAAACACAGCTAACCGGTACACACCCATCCTACCTCTCGATGCTAGGAATCACCCTAGTCATCGTCCAAGAAAAACTTTTGAGACGGGGAGATCACAATCTCGAATAGCATGGGATCAAATTTATATACACGCGCTCTAAGGGGTGCCCCCCTCTCGGTCCCAACCGGAAACACCCATGCCCCCTGACCGGATGACTGGCTTTAATCCAGGGCCATGGAACCATCATCACGGCCTCTCCTCTTTGGTGTGTACCATGAAAGCGGTTTGCAACTTACTAAACCATATTCCTTGCGGAAAACATGTGGTAGTACAAGGAAGGAAATGATAGGTACTGGACCGATATGGTTTGACACTGAAGTCACATAGTCTGGCGTAAGACTGGCATGCTACAACACTGCCATCGTACCCATCCTCATGCCAACACATGGCCATTCATATTCACACTCATCCACGTATGGATCATTGAACTCACTCACCTTATTATCACATAAAATAACGTTCATCGGTATGCTCACCAACATGCCATGAAACTAACTAAATGCAAAACATGCCAAGACACTCATCATATCAAAAGTTCAAACATGCTTGCCTGGTTCAGAGTAGTCGGAGCCTAGCTCGGTGAAGTTCGCGGCTCCGTCACCTCCTTCGGTATCTACGGTTTAAAGAAAATATATGCGCTAACGTAAATACCAAGGAGTGCACAGAAGGTAAACCAAATATTTTTCAAATAAATCTGATAAAAAACTAGACAAAATTTTAAAGAGAACAGAAAAAGAATCAATCAAAAATACTTTTCTGATTAAAAGTTATAAGGGTTTTTGTCCAGGGACTTATCTGTAATGAAACAGAAGATTTCCAGGGGCTAGTTTATAAAAACAGAAAACGCTTCGGTAGCGACTACGCCAACCCGAAGAGAAAACGCATTCTGCCCGAAGGCGCTTCCAGAAAATGATTCGAAAGAGAGAGCAGAGAGGCTGACGGTGGGGTCCCACCCGTCAGGTTCAAATGTTCAAACAGGGCGGCAGAGTTCGCCGGCGCCCGAGAGCCGCGGTGGTCGCCGGCGGCGATCCACGGCGAGGCAGAGAGATTGGGGAGTACCTCCGTGCTCAGGGCACCCTTCCGCGTCAGTTGATGGTGGTGGAGTCGGTCGGCGAGCACCACGTCGACGGCGAGCTTTGCTCCGGTGGACGGCGGCTCGGGTGGTCGAGGGGCTCGTCGGAGAGGGCTGCAAAGGTTAAATTGAAGAGGGGGTCATGCTCCTGGCAGCTAGAGAGGGTAACGAACGGGGTTTGAGCGCCGGAGATGGCCTCACCAGAACGAATCGGGCTGGAGGCCGAGGCGGGGCGAGGCGGCCGGAGCTGGGGGAGGAGACCTCCTCGAGGTCCCCCTAGTGGCCTGGCGGGGTGTTGGTGAGTAGTGGGGGTGCTGCGTGCACGAGAGTGAGCTCAGGACCCCTTTATATAGGCGGTCCGAGGCGGTTGCCGTGAACGAGGATCACCGGCGAGCGATTACGGTGGCGCAGTGCTCGGTCGGGGTGGTTAGGGGGTCGAGCGTCATCACGGAGGTTCAATGGGTCCGTTTTGGTGTTAAACTGGCCGGGGTTTGGGTGTTAAGGGCGAGCTCGACGGAACGGTGATGGCGCGGGCCCGTCGGCGGCGGAGAGCGCGTTCCGTGCTTGCCGGCCACGGTGGCTGTGCTACGGTCGTGCGCTGGCGTGCATGAGGCCACGCGGAGAGCCAGGGAGCAATGGGCGGCGCGGAACGGCGTTCTGCCGTGGTGTGCCTCCTGTCGGCCGCCACGGGAGGTCCCGACACCGCAGAAGACGCCGGCGAGGGCGAGCCAGCGCGCTACCGACGCCAGGAAGGCTCCACGCACGTGTGTGCAGCTTCGGACAAGAGGAATAGGCGGCGAGGAACGTGCCAAGGGCACTGTGGCCGCGTGACTGAAACTGACGGACGGAAGATGACACTGAAACTGAATTTTCTGAACTTTGAACAGTAACAGTGCCCACCAGGTGTTCGACCAAATGAAATTGGCCTCTGGTGATTTTTCCTTGAGCTGATTTTTGGTGGAGTGGCTTCTCCTTGCTCAAGTAGGCTGCATGATTTTTGTTGGAATTTTTGGAGCAGTGTGGATATGAATTTCACCAAATTTGGCAAATCTGGTCCAAACTTGCAGAGACTGTATTTTGAAAAATTTGAGAAGAGGAGGAGTGGATCAAGATGGTTCTGGGTTGTGGGTTCAAAGGACAATCCAGGAGAATTGGTTTGAGTTCAAAACTCAAATGAAAAAGTGTACTTGCTTTGAAAATCCCTCAGGCTCCAAATAATTTTCAGAATTGAATTGAGGGGAAAAATAATTAGAATAAAAATCCAAAACCAGTTTGGATTAGTTGGGACAGAGAATTTAGGTTGATCACAAGGGGGAGGGGAGGTTTTGGAGGGGTTTTATCTCATGGGCAAAAATACAAAGCCAAGGGTGGCTTCAAAGATAAGAAAAACCCAAATTTTCATAGAGCTTCACTTAAAAAAAAATCTCTCCTCAAAACCACAAAGTTTTTGATAAAAACCAAATAAAATTTTTGGAGTGTCACAACACCTACCCCCTTAGGAAAAATCTCGTCCCCGAGATTTCAGCTGATCCTTAAATAAGTGTGGATGCTCTGTCCGAAGAAAATCCTCGCTTTCCCAAGTTGCTTCACTGTCGGTGTGATTGCTCCACTGGACTTTGAAAAACTTGATGGTTTTCTGTCGGGTCCTCCTTTTAGACTCCTCTAATATTCTTATGGGACATTCTCGATAAGTGAGGTCTGGCTGTATGTCAATGTTCTCATGAGATACTTGTTTCTCTGGGTTGCTTACGCACTTCCTTAATTGAGAGACGTGGAACACTTCGTGAATGTCGGACAAGTCTTCGGGTAAGTCTAGCTGGTAGGCTACAGTGCCTCTTCGTGCCACTATGCAAAATGGTCCAATGAATCTTGGTGCTAGTTTTCCTTTAATCTTAAACTGTTGCAATCCTCTCATCGGGGATACTCTCAAGTATACGAATTCACCGGGTTCGAAGCTGACCCTACGATGTTTCTGATCATAATAACTTTTCTGTCGACTTTGAGCGGTCTTAAGTCGGTCCCTGATTAGCTTGACTTTTTCCTCGGCTTCTCTGAGCATATCTGGTCCGAAGATGCGGCTGTCTCCGGTCTCTGACCAATTTAACGGGGTACGACATCTCCTTCCGTATAGGGCTTCGAAAGGAGCCATTTGCAGGCTGGCCTGGTAACTGTTGTTGTATGCGAACTCGGCATATGGCAGGCTGTCCTCCCAACTGGTTCCATAGGTGAGGACACATGCTCTCAGCATGTCTTCTAAAACCTGGTTTACGTGTTCTGTTTGTCCATCAGTCTGTGGATGGTATGCGGTACTGAAGGCTAGTTGGGTTCCCAGAGCCTGTTGTAATTGCTCCCAAAATCTTGAGACAAACTGAGTGCCTCTGTCGGAAATTATAGTCTTCGGGACACCGTGCAGACAGACTATGCGGGAAAGATAAATCCTGGCAAGCCTCTGAGTGGTGTAGGTTGTCTTCACTGGAATAAAGTGTGCTACTTTGGTCAACCTGTCAGTGATGACCCATATGGCATCATTCCCGTGTCGTGACCGAGGTAATCCGACAATAAAATCCATCCCTATTTCATCCCATTTCCACTCAGGTATTTTGTTAGGTTGCAGTAGTCCGGCTGGTCTCTGATGTTCAGCTTTTATGCGTTGACATGAGTCGCAACATGCAATGAAAGCGGCTATGTCCCTCTTCATACCGTGCCACCAAAATCTTTCCTGAATATCCTTATACATTTTGGTTCCTCCAGGGTGGATCGAATATGGAGTGGTGTGTGCTTCAGTTAAAACTTGCTGTTTAAGGTCTTCTATGTTTGGCACGCATAGCCTTTCTCCATACCATAATATTCCTTCATTGTCTATGACGAATTCTGAGGCCTTGCCCATACTCAACTTCCTTTTAATTCCTTCAATGCTGGGGTGACCGGACTGAGCCTCTTTAATTTTCTCCACAAGGTGTGGTTGTATTTCCAAGTTTGATATGGTGCCTTCTGCTACCATTATCAAGTTGAGCTTGACAAATTCTTGATGGAATTCGGGCCTCAAGCTGTGCAGATAGTTCCCGTCGGAGCTGGGGTTCCGACTCAGGGCATCGGCCACTACGTTTGCTTTCCCTGGATGGTAATGGATACCAACATCATAATCCTTTACCAATTCCAACCAGCGGCGTTGCCGTAAATTTAGTTCTAGCTGCGTAAAAATGTATTTGAGGCTTTTGTGATCCGTATATATCTCACATCGATTCCCAAGTAGAAAATGCCTCCATTCCTTGAGTGCATGAATAACTGCTGCCATTTCTAAATCATGAGTGGGATAATTTTCCTCGTGTTTGCGAAGTTGCCTTGAAGCGTAGGCGACAACCTTGCCTTCTTGCATCAACACGCATCCGAGACCCTTTCTGGATGCGTCACAAAATACTTCAAAATTCTTGTGTACATCGGGTACAATTAATACTGGTGCCGTTGTTAATTTCCGCTTTAGCTCTTGGAAACTTTTCTCGCAGGCTTCTATCCATTCAAACTTCTTATCTTTCTTGAGTAACTGTGTCATAGGCTTGGATATGGTGGAAAATCCTTCAATAAATCTGCGGTAATATCCTGCCATTCCCAAGAAACTTCGTATGTCTGTTACGCTGGCTGGTGACTTCCAGTCAAGTACGGCCTTGACTTTCTCTGGGTCCACTGCTATACCGTCTTGAGTCAGCACGTGGCCTAGAAAACCTACTTGTCTTAGCCAAAATTCGCACTTGCTGAACTTGGCATACAATTGGTGTTTCCTTAGCTCTCCTAGTACAATCCTGAGATGTTCTGCGTGCTCTTCTGGTGTTTTGGAGTATATCAGAATATCGTCGATGAATACTACGACGAATTTGTCCATAAACTTCATAAATACTTTGTTCATGAGGTGAACAAAATATGCCGGGGCGTTAGTTAATCCAAATGGCATCACTGTGAACTCGTACAGTCCATATCTGGAGGTGAAGGCTGTTTTGGGGATATCTTCCGTTCGTACCTTCAATTGATGGTATCCTGACCTTAAGTCAATTTTTGAGAATACCTTGGCCTGAGCAAGTTGATCAAACAAATCGTTTATCCTTGGCATCGGGTATTTGTTTTTGACTGTGACCATGTTAAGTGCTCGATAGTCGATACACAATCTCAGCGTTCCATCCTTCTTCTTGGCAAATAAAATTGGTGATCCCCAAGGTGAGGAGCTGGCCCGAATGTATCCTTTATCCAGTAATTCCTTTATTTGCTTCTTCAATTCGATCAACTCGGATGGTGCCATTCTGTATGGTTTCTTGTATATGGGGGTGGTTCCTGGTGCTAGCTCAATGCGGAATTCTATTTCTCGATCTGGTGGCATGCCTGGCAGCTCTTCAGGGAATACATCTGGAAATTCACACACTACTGGAACCTTGTTTAGCTCAGAAACGTCCACCTTATTTAATCTCGGTTGCCGGGGTCTTTTTCCTTCCTTGGCTGATACTCTTATTGTCTTCCCTTGGTGGTGTGTGAGAATCACGGTCCTGTTGAAACAGTCGATAAAACCTTTATTGGTGGTTAGCCAATCCATCCCTAGGATGGCATCCAGTCCTTTATTTTCCAATACAATAAGATTTGCGTAAAACTCCAATCCTTCAAACTCAATGACCACATTCTGACAGTAATTCTGAGAAACTTGCTGAATCCCGGGGGACTTGATTATTATGGATTTCTCCAAAGGAAGCATCGAAAAATTATTTTGCAAAGCAAAACTTTTCGAGATGAAAGAGTGAGAAGCTCCAGAATCAAACAAAACCATTGCAGGTATTGTGTTGACAGGAAACGTACCGAGTACGATATCCGGAGAATTTTGTGCCTCCTCTTTGGTTACGTGGTTCAGATGACCCTTCCTGTGGTTATTGTTGGGATTGAAATTGTTTCGTTTCGGCGCTGAATTATTGCCGCCGTTGTTTGGATTTGGGGTTGAGTTCCTTGGCTTGGGGCACTGTTTGGCATAATGCCCTTCTTCTCCACAAGCGTAACAAGTAACGCCGGGGCGATAGGTGAATTCCTTGTCCCTTGCATGAAAATTCTTGATTGGGCGTGAGACATTGGATGAGAATTTGGGTGTCCCACCCTTTTTAAAATCTATCTTGCTTCGGTGATTGCGAGTGTGATTAGTCTGGTCCCTTTTTCGCTTGCGGATATCTTCCAGACTGCGTCTCTCATTTTCCAGAGTAATGGCCTTGTCCACCAGCGTTTTAAAATCAGGAAAAGTATGCACGACCAGTTGGCATTTAAGTGCGGGTGCCAGACCGTCAAGGAATTTCTCCATCTTCTTGATTTCAGTCATACGCTCCTCATTGGCGTAGCGGGATAATAGGGTAAATTGACTGTTGTAATCTGACACTGTCATGTTCCTTTGTTTGAGGTCATCAAATTCTCTTTTCTTGATTTTCATAATACTCTTAGGAATATGTGCACCACGGAAACCTTCCTTGAAATCATCCCAGGTTATGTCGTTTTCGTTGGGATGCATGTGCAGAAAATTCTCCCACCACGATGCGGCTGCTCCTGTGAGATAGTGTGGACCATATAGTACTTTCTCGAGATCTGAACACTTTGCAATAATTAATTTCCTCTCCATATCTCGAAGCCAGTCCTCGGCTTCAAGAGGCTTGTCAGTGTGAGAAAATGTTTGAGGACGTGTCTTCTGTAGCTCAGATAACTTGGAATGTTGCTGATACTGTCCATGCTGATTCCCCATGTTGATGACTTGGTTCATCATCTCGCGATGTTGTTGCTGACTCTGTTCATAAAGGCGGCACATTTGTGAAAGTGCCGATTCACTGCCTTGTTGGCTTGACTGTCCCTGAGTGAACTCATTGTTGGGTTGAGTATCATGAATTTCCTCTGGTGGAGTTGGCATGGAACGTGTCCAAGGACGAGACATTTTTCACTCTGGGAAAAATATTTTTGTAAAACTCTTAAGAAAAGCGGAAAGAGTCGCAAAAATAAAACCATAAATGCATAAAGCTGGCAGATATTATTAAATACCCAAGCTTACTTAAGAAAAACAAATCGACTTGCGCACGGAGAAGGACTGCTCATTACATATCTTACACGCGGGTGGTAATTATACAGTACATCACTCAGGATATGCGTACATAATCCTGACATGTTATTAAGGCTAGTGCACTTCTCCAGATCCTACATGATGCGCAAACAGGCTACTTCTCACAACCTATGCACATATCTTACAAAGCGGTACAATACATGGCAGCTAAGCGTACTCAGGCAGAGATGTTGACGACCTCCTTTGCCCTGCCGAGGGCGAGGCGTAGCGAGGTTGGGGACTCGACTTCCTCCTCGCTAATGGGCTCCATACGTGTAGTGTTGCGCAGAGCGGACGGAGCGGTTGCCAGGGGCGGAGCAACACGTACATGAGTGGGCGCGAAGGTTGGTGTAGTGCGCGCTGGAGTGGGTGCAATGACTTGGTTAAATTCTTTGGTAGAAGGCAGGCGACGAGTAGGCGTAAAAGATGCTGATGACGAGACAAAAGTCGGTGGCGGAGCGATGGGTAGGAGCTCCCTCCTGTTGGCAGCACAGCCATGGACTAAGTCCATGCGGGTAGCTATGAAGTCGTCCACCAGGTTGTCGAAGGCTGCCTCCAGGGCCCGGAGATACTCAATGAGCATCTCAAAAGCCTCGTCTCGTTCTCCTCTGGGGCAGGAGTATGCGTAGTGACAGGTGTAAGGCACATGGCACGGAAGATAACGGTAACGACGAGTCTTCATCACGGGAAGGACATCCCTGAGACGAGCTGTCGCCTCGCGGGCTGCCATCTGCATAGCATGCCTCTCCGTAGGCATGGCTCTTCCCACGAACCGGAAGCGGCGTAACTCACCACGCCCTCCCCTGAACTGCACCGCGGCCTGGTGCATGGTCAGACTGTCGTTGACTCGGTGCTGGTAGAGTGTGAAGACTGGGCGCATGGATCGCCCCATCGCGACCTGAACGATGGAAGAAAGAAGCTTGACGAACCCATCGGGCACGTTGGTGAAGGTCTGAGACTCGCAGCTGACGTCGGCCATCTACAAAATTAGGCAAAATTCTGCAGGGTCAGATCATAAATTTATGCTGACTGACAGAAAATGAGTACAATTGCAAAAGCATAAAATAGCCCTGTCATGCTAATAACTAATTAGCGATCGCACCTAGTGGCTTCCAACAGTCAGCCTGGCTCTGGTACCAAGCTTGTCACGGCCGGTTTTCCAATAAAAATATTTATTGATAAACTAGTCTTTTGAGTCCAGTATGAGAGAAATCCTCCTTACTGGTAGACAATTTCTTGATACAATAAGCCAGTAGCATAAAATATATTACAGGGTTGAACTGCGGTCGCTCAACCAAATTATTACAAGCACGCCAATAATCATACATAATGGCGGACAGGACACAGTGGTGTGGAGACATACTACTGACTCATGGATAGGTTGGTGGTGGAAAAGCACAGCGGGAAGGGAAATACAAGACTCTAAGAATATCATTTCATCGAACGTCGAGGTGAGGCTCGATAAATTTATTTGGTAGCGAAAGCGGATATAAAACAGTGACCAAATCTAGGGTCGCACGAGACTGACTGGGACTCCTCTAAGTGTCGGACTCGCTATCGAACTCTTCATCCATGAGATCGCCTTCGTCAGCATCTGGCCAAATCAACAAGCCAGTGAGTACTTTGAAAGTACTCGCAAGACAGTTCAGACGTAAGATATAAAAAATGCGTGCATGGATGCAACATGATTAATTCCTTAATGCACAATAAATAAAATTGGCATAACGGGTAAGTAAAAAGGGAAACGACGGTAGTCCGCCTGAAATTCCACGGAGCATAAATAAGGACCGATCGGGTGTCTGAAACGACGCCTCGAAAGGTGAACAAATACAAATAAGGAAATGATGCCACAGTCGGGCATCTTAGCGACACCACATAAAGGGATTTAAAAGAAATGCCACGGTCGGACGTCTGAGCGACATCGCAGAAAGGGCTTTAAAAGAAATGCCACAGTCGGACGTCTGAGCGACATCGCAGAAAGGGCTTTAAAAGAAATGCCACAGTCGGACGTCTGAGCGACATCGCAGAAAGGGCTTTAAAAGAAATGCCACAGTCGGACGTCTGAGCGACATCGCAGAAAGGGCTTTAAATGAAATGCCACAGTCGGACGTCTGAGCGACATCGCAGAAAGGGCTTTAAAAGAAATGCCACAGTCGGACATCTGAGCGACATCGCAGAAAGGGCTTTAAATTCACCAGTAAACAATACTCATAATAAACATTCAATCCATGAGAATAAACGGGTTAGTCCATCCACAGGGATAATCATTCAATCGGACTTAGCACTCATGCGATTCACCGGAGTCTCTGTCATCAAAGCTGACAATTGATTAGCATAAGATGGAACGAAACTTGACATGGAAGAGATGATTGGGAGGAATATATGACTCTGCAGAGTTTGTACAAAATTTTTCCCACAGCCAACGGATTTCCGTAGTCACGAAGGACTAGTTCCGTTTATGGTATTTCGGAAGAAAACACAGCTAACCGGTACACACCCATCCTACCTCTCGATGCTAGGAATCACCCTAGTCATCGTCCAAGAAAAACTTTTGAGACGGGGAGATCACAATCTCGAATAGCATGGGATCAAATTTATATACGCGCGCTCTAAGGGGTGCCCCCCTCTCGGTCCCAACCGGAAACACCCATGCCCCCTGACCGGATGACTGGCTTTAATCCAGGGCCATGGAACCATCATCACGGCCTCTCCTCTTTGGTGTGTACCACGAAAGCGGTTTGCAACTTACTAAACCATATTCCTTGCGGAAAACATGTGGTAGTACAAGGAAGGAAATGATAGGTACTGGACCGATATGGTTTGACACTGAAGTCACATAGTCTGGCGTAAGACTGACATGCTACAACACTGCCATCGTACCCATCCTCATGCCAACACATGGCCATTCATATTCACACTCATCCACGTATGGATCATTGAACTCACTCACCTTATTATCACATAAAATAACGTTCATCGGTATGCTCACCAACATGCCATGAAACTAACTAAATGCAAAACATGCCAAGACACTCATCATATCAAAAGTTCAAACATGCTTGCCTGGTTCAGAGTAGTCGGAGCCGAGCTCGGTGAAGTTCGCGGCTCTGTCACCTCCTTCGGTATCTACGGTTTAAAGAAAATATATGCGCTAACGTAAATACCAAGGAGTGCACAGAAGGTAAACCAAATATTTTTCAAATAAATCTGATAAAAAACTAGACAAAATTTTAAAGAGAACAGAAAAAGAATCAATCAAAAATACTTTTCTGATTAAAAGTTATAAGGGTTTTTGTCCAGGGACTTATCTGTAATGAAACAGAAGATTTCCAGGGCTAGTTTATAAAAACAGAAAACGCTTCGGTAGCGACTACGCCAGCCCTAAGAGAAAATGCATTCTGCCCAAAGGCGCTTCTAGAAAACGATTCGAAAGAGAGAGCAGAGAGGCTGACGGTGGGGTCCCACCCGTCGGGTTCAAATGTTCAAACGGGGCGGCAGAGTTCGCCGGCGCCCGAGAGCCGCGGTGGTCGCCGGCGGCGATCCACGGCGAGGCAGAGAGATCGGGGAGTACCTCCGTGCTCAGGGCACCCTTCCGCGTCAGTTGATGGTGGTGGAGTCGGTCGGCGAGCACCACGTCGACGGCGAGCTTTGCTCCGGCGTACGGCGGCTCGGGTGGTCGAGGGGCTCGTCGGAGAGGGCTGCAAAGGTTAAATTGAAGAGGGGGTCATGCTCCTGGCAGCTAGAGAGGGTAACGAACGGGGTTTGAGCACCGGAGATGGCCTCACCAGAACGAATCGGGCTGGAGGCCGAGGCGGGGCGAGGCGGCCGGAGCTGGGGGAGGAGACCTCCTCGAGGTCCCCCTAGTGGCCTGGCGGGGTGTTGGTGAGTAGTGGGGGTGCTGCGTGCACGAGAGTGAGCTCGGGATCCCTTTATATAGGCGGTCCGAGGCGGTTGCCGTGAACGAGGATCACCGACGAGCGATTACGGTGGCGCAGTGCTCGGTCGGGGTGGTTAGGGGGTCGAGCGTCATCACGGAGGTTCAATGGGTCCGTTTTGGTGTTAAACTGGCCGGGGTTTGGGTGTTAAGGGCGAGCTCGACGGAACGGTGATGGCGCGGGCCCGTCGGCGGCGGAGAGCGCGTTCCGTGCTTGCCGGCCACGGTGGCTGTGCTACGGTCGTGCGCTGGCGTGCATGAGGCCACGCGGAGAGCTAGGGAGCGATGGGCGGCGCGGAACGGCGTTCTGCCGTGGTGTGCCTCCTGTCGGCCGCCACGGGAGGTCCCGACGCCGCAGAAGACGCCGGCGAGGGCGAGCCAGCGCGCTACCGACGCCAGGAAGGCTCCACGCACGTGTGTGCAGCTTCGGACAAGAGGAATAGGCGGCGAGGAACGTGCCAAGGGCACTGTGGCCGCGTGACTGAAACTGACGGACGGAAGATGACACTGAAACTGAATTTTCTGAACTTTGAACAGTAACAGTGCCCACCAGGTGTTCGACCAAATGAAATTGGCCTCTGGTGATTTTTCCTTGAGCTAATTTTTGGTGGAGTGGCTTCTCCTTGCTCAAGTAGGCTGCATGATTTTTGTTGGAATTTTTGGAGCAGTGTGGATATGAATTTCACCAAATTTGGCAAATCTGGTCCAAACTTGCAGAGACTGTATTTTGAAAAATTTGAGAAGAGGAGGAGTGGATCAAGATGGTTCCGGGTTGTGGGTTCAAAGGACAATCCAGGAGAATTGGTTTGAGTTCAAAACTCAAATGAAAAAGTGTACTTGCTTTGAAAATCCCTCAGGCTCCAAATAATTTTCAGAATTGAATTGAGGGGAAAAATAATTAGAATAAAAATCCAAAACCAGTTTGGATTAGTTGGGACAGAGAATTTAGGTTGATCACAAGGGGGAGGGGAGGTTTTGGAGGGGTTTTATCTCATGGGCAAAAATACAAAGCCAAGGGTGGCTTCAAAGATAAGAAAAACCCAAATTTTCATAGAGCTTCACTTAAAAAAAATCTCTCCTCAAAACCACAAAGTTTTTGATAAAAACCAAATAAAAATTTTAGAGTGTCACATACCTGCACATATTTGCAGCATAATCGTTGGTTTATGAGTCCCCGTTTGCCGCCTAGGACGGGCAACCAGAGTCTCAGGGGCTACTATCTATATGGACCACGCCTAGCGCGTGCCTCACAGCCAAACAATAGTGTACTCTTCACTACATACCTCAAAGCCTCTGAGCAGGCTTGCAAATGCTTCATTAAAGCCGCTTGTAGCGGGCGAAATCTTCTTGAGCACCACGCTCATTAATGAACGGTGCTCCTCCGAGAGCGCAGCTTGCTCCAGTAGGCCTATCAGTACGTCCGGCCGGACATTGAACTGTGCCGGACCCTTCCCGTCGCCCCCTGTGGGAGCCAAACGCTCTAGGCTCAGGGCGGCTGACACATTGGCTTCCGGCTTTGGCAGATCCGGACTCCTCCGTGATGACACCTCGGTGTCGTGCGCTTCATGAGTCGGAGAGGCGGGTGGGGTCTCGCTCTCCATCATCTCTGGAGGAAGATCCCCCGAAGACAAACTCTGTTGAGAAGAGCCGCTAGCCGGATTGCAAAAGACGAATCCCGGTTATTGATCTAGGAGAAACATAGTACCTTCAAATTAACGATCAACATACAGCTCGGTGGAGGGCTGGCCCGTTGGCGGGCACGATGCGGTGAGGGTGCCCGTCGGGGCAAGGCCCCCTGGGGATACCTTTTTCCCTGGTTTGGGCATCTCCGCCTCCAAGTCTTCGGAGGCAGCCCTCTTCTTCCCACGCGGGGAGGAGGCCTTAGCCTCCCCTCCCCGACTATCCTCCTTAGGGGAGGAAACAATTCCCCCGGTTTGGATGCGTAGCGTGTGGAGTTTGGTTTCTTCGTTCTTCCCCTTGTCTTTCCCTGAGGGCATTCTGCTGAGTACCCGGTCAAGCATCTTTGCCATGGTGGGACCAGGCGAGCCTTCGGGAAGTGGCACAGGACACCTGATTCTCTCCGCCTTGCTGTGGCATTCCTGGCCATGGATTAATTTCTGAATAAACAATTGTGACAAATACAAAACAAGGTGTCCGGTATCAAGGTTACTTACTTGGGTATCTAGGCGAATGCAGCTTAGGCCCGCATCCTCGGTGGTGTCCGGACACTCTACTTTCGGTCCGAAGAATAATTTGCACATCCCTTCGAGCTTCAAGCCGAAGAAGTGCTTGACAGTCCACGGACCCTCCGGATTGAACTCCCACATCCGGAGAGGCCGGCGTTGGCACGGCAACATCCGTCGGATTAACATCACTTGCATTATGCTGACAAGGTTAATGTCCCTCTCAAGAAGCTCTCGGATGCGATTCTGCAGTACTGGTACATCACCAGCGGGCCCCCAATTCTATCGTACGTCGGTCCAAGACGCCAACTGTGACAGAGTGCCCGAGCGGAACTCGGGGGCGGCTACCCACTTTGTGCCCCTGGGAGCCATAACATAAAACCACCTCCGCTGCCATACATCGGATACTTCTGGGAAAGAACCCTTTGGCCATGGGGCATCGGTGTTCCTGCTTATTATGGCACCTCCGCACTCCACATGTCGCCCCTTGATCATCTTTGGCTTCACATTGAAGGTCTTGAGCCATAAGCCGAAGTGTGGAGTGACGTGAAGAAAAGCCTCGCACACGATAATGAACGACGAGATATGGAGGATAGCGTCTGGAGCCAGATCATGAAAATCCAACCCATAGTAGAACATGAGCCCCCTCACAAAGGGGTCAAGGGTGAAGCCCAAGCCGCGGAGGAAGTGAGGGACAAACACAACGCACTCATTAGGCTCTGGTGTAGGGATGACTTGCCCTAGAGCAGGAAGCCTGTGCTAGATGTCCGCGGTCAGGTATCCGACCTTCCTAAGCTTCGCAATGTCTTCCTTTTGAATCGAGGAGGCCACCCACCGGCCTTGAGGGTCAGATCCGGACATATTGGAGGATCTGGGGTGTTGGAGCTTAGGTTTCGGGTGTTAGAACTCGAGGTGCGAGAAGGCGCGAGGAAGGTGGAAAAGAGGCATAGGCCTCGACCCCTTTATAAAGGGGGTGAATATCAAGAGTCCTCCGTGTGACCGTTTGAGGCTTATCTAAAAACACACGGAGTTATACCAACGGCTTTCATGGGATCACGCACGCCCATACTAATGGAAGATCTCATAATAAGAGGAAAACGATCTCTGCCTCGACGGGACGTGCCAATAAAACCACCTCGCAACACAAGTCGAGGTGGGGCAAGAAACGTTGGTTCGCATTGGACTAGGCCACGATGCAAGGGCACGACGTACGAAGATTGCCAGCGGATCAGATTTATGCTATGGTATGTGAAGATCATCTTGTGGATCCGGACACGATTCAAGTGTTCGATAATTATTCTGGAGTATTCGGAGAAGGCACCCGCCTTGCAATGCCAAAGACAAGACTGCGCGCCGGACTCATCATCATTGAAGCCTGGTTCAGGGGCTACTGAGGGAGTCCTGGATTAGGGGGTATCTGGACAGCTGTCAGGACCAGATTTTCGGGATGTTAATTTCCAGAAAATGGCCCTTGTGCTCACCAGCCCCAGGATTACTGTTAGCTGATGAGGCACCAACTTGATACAGAAATTCCAAGCAAAATACAAAATATGTAGTACAAGACCATTCTGGCCTATGAGTATAACAAATGGATTCTAGTGGTTCATGGCAGAAGCGGTTTCTGGATCATCAGTGTCTATGGGACTCCATTTCCTACAGGAACAGCTGACCAGGTTAACTCCTATCTTCGCGAGGCTGCCACCATTGCTTAGGTTCCGGGGCTGTCATCGCAACGCTCCTCTCCAAGCAAGAAATCTGGCCAAGACAATAGCCAGGGACAAGCCAGTGAGTACTTTGAATGTACTCGCAAACATTATGAACATGGGTATAATATAACAAACGATAATCATGCTCTGGAATATTCTATAATCACAATGTCAGTCATAAAATAAAAATCCATGATGCACGCAGGCAGGTTGTTCATATAAAACATGAATATGCAATCAGTGAAATAAAATAGAATGCACCGATCGGGTGTCTGAAGCGACGCCTCGAAAGGATAATAATATAAAGCATGCCTCAGTCGGGCGTCTGAGCGACACCACATAAAGGGATTATAAAGTAAACAAATAACAAGCATGCCACAGTCGGGCGTCTGAGCGACACCACATAAAGGACTTATAAGAAAATAATCACAATGAGTATCAAGGAGGTAGAACCGTCCCAGGGATACTCGATACTCCAAATAATATAAAGGGTTAGTCCATAATAATAATAACCATAATCATCATAAGTCACACGTCAGGATCCATGTTCTAGTTTAGCAGGTTCTCCTCTGAAGACCGACACTAAGACCGACACTTGACCCAACCCAGACTGTAGTCCTTAACCATGGACACGGCTATTCGAATAGATATAATCTCTGCAGAGGGTGTACTGTTTACCCACGAGTAACGGATTCCTTTAGTCCATCGGGACTAATTCCGTCTGCGGTCTTTTAATTGAAAACACACCTGACCCGCACACACCAGCTTAACAAGTATGGGGGTTACTGGAACAAGACTCGATCTACGGTCGACTAAGGAGGTTTAAAAATTCCTTGCATGATATGCATGACAAAAATATTTCAACCAACAGAATCACCACTCATTATACCTTACTATGCCACACCGGACATAACCGTCCCGACGAAGACCGAAGACAAGCTCACGCCTACCCAAGGCAGAGGCTTTCCCTAATTTATTTCTGGCATGCATGCAAGGCATACGAGGACGATTACCGTCACAAGTATATCCATTTCCAGCAACAAGGAAATCTCCAATATGCATTCATGCAAATGATCGTATCACCACATAAAATAACGAGTTCTCCGTATTAAGGTCGTGTTATAATCGTGTCAACCAACACACACAAATATTACGCCAGGGGTTAGAATGCTTGCCTTCAAGAGTATGCAAGTCGGGTGCATTTTTGAAAGTTGCCTTCTTCTTCAAAAACCTATTTTTGAAATTATTCAAATTAATACATAGTTCCAAAAAAGTACAAAAAAGTTGTATGAATTTTTTTCAAATAAATCTGAAAATAAACTAGAAAATATTTGAGAGATGTAGGAAAAAGAATCAACTCATTTGGAGTTTTATTTTAAAAGATATAGCCAGTCAAAGTTTTGGTCAAATTCTATTTTTAAAATAAACAGAAAAAAGAAAAGAAAACATTTCGAATAGATACATGTCGAACACGTACTTTGCATTTACGTCTTCACTTATCCAGCGTGGACCGGCCCGTGGTCACTGACAGTGGGTCCAGGGGGCCCACTGGTCAGGTTTGACCGGTCTCCCCCGCCTTCCCTCTCCTTTGGCCGAACGGAGCCGGAGCTCCGGTGATCTTCGCCGGCGAACAACGGCTCCTCGAGGGCATCCGAGGGCAGGGATGGATCCGCCAGTCCAGGGCGGTCCTCTCGGTAGTCGCCAGGCTGGCGGGGACGGAGGGAGTCACCGGCGGCGAGCTCCGCGGTAGAGTAAGCTTCGGGTGTATTTAGGGGCTCGGGCTACGGTGGTTCCCGACCGTGTTTGGGAGGCTGGGCGGCTCCGCAGGGTCGAGAGGTGTAGAATGGTGGCGTTGGATGGGCGGGGGAGGCCTTGGTTGTGACGCATGGCGCTGGGGCGTGGCGGCGGCCGAACCGGCCGGAGTCGGGGAAGACGGCTTCCCCCCGACGATTACTGGCTGTGGGGGCTTCGAGGGGATGGTCTGAGGCTGCCTGAGTGGCTGGACGAGCTCGGGGGCCCCTACTTATAGTGCGGCTAGGTCGGTTCGCGGCGGCCGTGGATAGAATCGTCGGCAACCGCCGTTCTGTAGTGGACTGGGCGACGTGGCAGCGACGGGCGGTAGCTGACGGGCTAGTGGATGAGCTCGGGCTGTTCCACGAGCGAGCTGGCGCATTGGCGTGGCTCAGGCGGCACTGAATAGGGCAGAGGTTGTCCGGGCGGCGATGGCGGCTTGCGGTAGCGACGCTGTAGGGCGCCAGGAGGGGGCCAGGCAACCCTGCAGTGAGGAAGGAGTCGGGTGCGTCGACTGGGAGAGGGGAGGGGCCAGAACGGGCGCGGGGGACGCGGCGACTCGTGCGCACGCACGTGCAAAACGCGCGCTCTGGCCGCGCCCAGAGCGTGCACGCCAACTGCTCGGCAAAATGCCAGCGTGTGCTAGAGGGTTTGGATGAGGCTGGGGACTAACAGGCCTAGGTTAGGGTTTGCAAGAAGATTAGTGGACATGGTGGTGTGGTCAAGGGGTCAAGTCCCCAGTGCAAACTACAAATCATGCCAAAACTGGCTATGCACATCAAGTGCTCGACAGAATGCCAAGGGCATCAAGGAAACTCTTGGGGTGGCCAAACTTTCCAGATTGGAGTCTCTTTAGATGAAGGTGAGGATGGCAAGGTCACTTGGGCAAAACCAGAAACTTGCTAGTGCAAGTTCTGCAAATCTTTAGTTTTGGACAGAAAGAAAAAGGTCTTATTGCAAGCACTTAAAATCCTCCAATGGGTCCACTCTCCTAGACTTAAGGGTTTGGCAGGGTGGTATATAAGCAGGAAATATAATCATGGGTAAAGGAGCAAGTTAAAATATGGTTGCAGTACAAATCATCAAGTTGGACCAGAATGAAAATGAGGTTGATTCACTCAAATTTTTCAAAGGACATAACTGGGTTTTTGCATAAAGATGAATAATATAATCCTACTGACCTCCCCTAATTTTGGTGGAAGTTTTAAAGAAGTATTTAAATAGGTTGTAGTGCAAAAGTGCAACTGGACCAGATTTAAAAACTTGTGGTAAAACTCAAAATCTCCAATTGACTAAGGAATATTTTTGCATAAAAGTGATTTAGGGACATCATATGTCATCCCCAAATTTTGGTGAGGTTTTTTAAATAAATTTATCAAAGGGTTGCAGTGCAAATGGAACCCTAAAACTTATGACAAACCATTTTAGAGAAATAAAGCTCAGGGGAAAACTAATTATATAAATAATCTCACTGATAAAAGAATTGTTTTTATTTGAGAGGGTAAACAAATCCAATAATAATTGGAAAGTTTTCACTTGGGGCGAAAACTCCACAACTTAGAAGAAAAGAGAGGTTCTGAGATCAAAAATAAATCCAGAAAAATAAAAATTTAAGTTCCTGGCAAAAATTTTAATAGACAAAACATGGTTAAATTTTTGGGGTGTTACAACACTACCCCCCTTAAAAAAATCTCGTCCTTGAGATTTGCTAAGAGTTGTTTATGAAATATCATTAATGTTAGTTGAAACCAAAAAGTTTACTCATAGCACAAACTTTGTGTCGTCGAGGTTGGTTTTTGGCAGCTACGCCCGAGATTAAAAATGCAATCGGACATCAACATACTCATGCATGGCTACTATTAAAAATAGGGGCGCACAAGCAACAACATTTAATTACGGCGATACAGGATCACAAAGTTACAAGGCGAGGACATTCTAAGACTCGGTACTGCTCGAGTGACTCAATCTACCTCACTAAAATCTAAGTGGGCTTTCCTTGTGGACGTCGAGGCTTCTCCACGGTTTTCACCGTCGGGATTAGCTGGAGGGGGTTGAGGGACTGCAGGGTCGGGGTAACGATGATGACCATCTTGGGGATTGTTGGCCACAATCCCGCTGGAGCGTGTTCCCAAAAGGCGACGAAGCACTTCTGGGGTCATCAAGGTATTTTGGTCGATGACTGGGGCAGACCTCAAGGACTCGATCAGTTGTCCGAACAGCACAACTGGGTTGTCAGTATTGGGCCCATCTTCTCCTCTTGCCGGGGCTCGGCGTATCAGTTCTCCACGAGTTGCGATCAGATCAAGACTGATTTGATCAAATAGACCCTCTAGTGCACTTACATAACGCACCAGATGCAACAATGCAGGATCCGTCTCGTGATCTCCGTTGGCGACCTGAGGTGGCCTACTATACCCGTCACGGCTGGGGTAGTAGTAGAACGAGCGACAGTTAACTCTGGGCGATAAGTGCCGGAGTTCAACTACAGCCTCTCGAGCAGCTAGTTGAATGGCTTGTGGCTCAAAGGAAGTTGTCCTTCGGTGAACCTGTAGGGGCGTTCTAGAGATAAACCCCTATCGTAGATGTGCACTGTGGCCCAGAATTGACGGCTTTCACCGCTCATGTGTCCTTGGTACACCACATATTCTGGGGGCTCTTCTAATGCAAAGGCACGGCAGGTGAGGTTTGCTAGCACGGTCACAAAACCTCCAAGGTTGGTTGCTGTGGTCTCATTGTGCACTACAGGGCCAGGCATTATGGTTCGGTTTGGGAAAGAGTTTGTGCTCTGCTGTGTTGAGGCTAGGGTGCCCTTTTATAGAAAAGGGGACGGAGTCTTCCTTCGCACGCTTGCAAATGGGACAATTTAGGGGTCGGTCACTGGCGCGTGATCGATAGGCTAGGCTGATAGGATGGGCACCGACTGCCAAAGGTGTCGGGGCCACTATGTGGCTATCTTGCATCAGAAGCTTGGCTGGGGTTAGGTTAAGGTCTGGTGGGTTGGTTAACCTAGGTTTATTGACCTGGCTGAGATAGGATTAGCCAATGGTCAGCCTGGCTCTCATACCAAGTTTGTCAGGACCGGATTTTCGGGATATTAATTTCCAGAAAATGGCCCTTGTGCTCACCAGCCCCAGGATTACTGTTAGCTGATGAGGCACCAACTTGATACAGAAATTCCAAGCAAAATACAAAATATGTAGTACAAGACCATTCTGGCCTATGAGTACAACAAATGGTTTCTAGTGGTTGATGGCGAAAGCGGTTTGTGGATCATCAGCGTCTATGGGACTCCATTTCCTACAGGAACAGCTGACCAGGTTAACTCCTATCTTCGTGAGGTTGCTATCACCATTGCTTAGGTTTCGGGGCTGTCATCGCAACGCTCCTCTCCAAGCAAGAAATCTGGCCAAGACAATAGCCAGGGACATGCCAGTGAGTACTTTGAATGTACTCGCAAACATTATGAATACGGGTATAATATAACAAACGATAATCATGCTCTGGAATATTCTATAATCACAATGTTAGTCATAAAATAAAAATCCATGATGCACGCAGGCAGGTTGTTCATATAAAACATGAATATGCAATCAGTGAAATAAAATAGAATGCACCGATCGGGTGTCTGAAGCGACGCCTCAAAAGGATAATAATATAAAGCATGCCTCAGTCGGGCGTCTGTGCGACACCACATAAAGGGCCTATAATGTAAACAAGTAACAAGCATGCCACAGTCGGGCTTCTGAGCGACACCACATAAAGGGCTTATAAAGTAAACAAATAACAAGCATGCCACAGTCGGGCGTCTGAGTGACACCACATAAAGGGCTTATAAGAAAATAATCACAATGAGTATCCAGGAGGTAGAACCGTCCCAGGGATACTCGATACTCCAAATAATATAAAGGGTTAGTCCATAAAATAATAACCACAATCATCATAAGTCACACGTCAGGATCCATGTTCTGGTTTAGCAGTTTCTCCTCCGAAGACCGACACTAAGACCGACACTTGACCCAACCCAGACTGTAGTCCTTAACCATGGACACGGCTATTCAAATAGATACAATCTCTGCAGAGGGTGTACTCTTTACCCACGAGTAACGGATTCCTTTAGTCCATCGGGAATAATTCCGTCTGCGGTCTTTTAATTGAAAACACACCTGACCCGCACACACCAGCTTAACTTATCGGTGTCTGGAATCACCCACGACACCTGTCAAGCGAAACTCTAAGTGGGGAGGCTACAACCTCGAATAGCATGGGATCAAATTTATATCGCGCGCTCTAAGGGGTGCCCCCCTCTCAGTCCCAACCGAAAACACCCATGCCCCCGGACCAGGTGGCCTACCTACCGGATGCATCCGGTATCTTCCACCATGGCCTCTCTGTACGGTGTGTGCTAGGAAGGGGTCGACAACTTACTGAACGGTACCCTACCTGCGGCAGGGACAAGTGGTAGTACGAAAACAAGTATGGGGGTTACTGGAACAAGACTCGATCTACGGTTGACTCAGGAGGTTTAAAAATTCCTTGCATGATATGCATGAGAAAAATATTTCAACCAACAGAATCACCACTCATTATACACTAGTAGAAAAAGGGTCAAACGTGAAGCACATTAGTGCCGGTTTGTATTTGAGCCGGCACAAATGTATACATTAGTGCCGGTTCCAATGGCTAGCCAGGCCGCTCTCATTAGTACCGGTTCGTGGCTAACCTTTAGCACCGGTTCGTGCCACGAACCGGTACTAATGAGAGTGGTGGCAGGATGTTGTCAGTCTGGGCCCCCTCCAGCACCTTTAGTACCGGTTCTTGGCACGAACCGATACTAAAGGTCGTCCTACATAAACCCTTCGTCCACCCAAGCTCGCTCTATTCTTCCCCTTTCCCCTCTCCTCTCTATTCTTCCCCTCTTCCTCTCGAGCTCATCACACATTTTGCCCAAAATTTGTCAAGATTTGAAGGCCCCCATCCATTCAGATGATCACAAAGGTTAGCAACTTTGTCCTTTCATCTCTCATTGCTAGATTAGCTCTTGCAATGCTTTATATAGTTATTAATTTGTGAGTTTAGTAATTTGGGAGGATATATATATATATATGTGCTAGTATTTGATTTATATGCAATTTGAGGTCAAAAATAACACTTAGTTTGCATATGTAGGTGTGGTTTACTTAGTGCCTTCTAAATCTCCGTCGTAACCACCGTCGATCGCCCGCACCGTCCCGTCGCCGGCACCACCTTGTGGTGAGCCTCTTGTTCATGAAATTTTATATAAAAAATTGATGTTTGTGTGATTTGGATATATAGTTACTCGTATAATAATTATCTTACCCGTACGTTGTTTGTTATACATAGTGCCATGGTTTTGATATCCGTCCCCATCGGCCCTCGTCCTTGTTATGATTCGGATGTGGTATATTCTCTTTTAAAACTATTTGTTGCATTTCGTGTTTATGACAAATTATGCCCATCAAGTTGACATAGATATTTTTATCTAGGAGGTATGTGAACCGGAAATTCCAACCGACCCTATTGTTGAGAGGTTAAATTTAGTTGAAAGAGAAAACGAGTACTTGAAAGAAAAATTGAAAAGAATTGAGGGGGAGAAGATGGAATTGGAGTTGCATGTTGCCGATGTCGTCGATGATCACAAGATCAAGATGGAGAAAATGCGCTTGAAGATTAGAAAGATTAGAAAATATGCCATCGATAGTGAGGCTTGGTATCATTATGCTGTTGGATCAATTGTTACCTTAGTTGCGATCTTGATCGCATTTGTTGTTGCATTTAAATGCTTTAGCTAGAGAGTTATTTGTTTGTTGCATTTAAGTGTTGTATGAACTTTATGTATGAACTTGTATTAATTTGGTCTATTCAGTGTTGTGTAATGAAGATGAGTCGGCAATGGATGTACAATGACCGATGCTCTCCCCAGTTCGTTGAGGGCGTGCATACTTTTCTACTTGCGGCTGAGGCAAACAAGCAGGCAGATGGTTTTATGCCTTGTCCATGTGCTGGCTGTAAGAATGGTCACAATTACTCTACGTCAAGAATCATTCACATCCACCTGTTTGAGTCCGGTTTCATGCCCCACTATAATGTTTGGACCAAGCACGGAGAAAGAGGGGTTATGATGGAAGACAATGAAGAAGAAGAGGACGACGATAGCTATCCTGGCCATGGGTTACCTGAATACGATGATACAACAATGGGGGAAGAAGCTGAGCCGGTAATGCGGGAAGAAGCTGAGCCAGCAATGCGGGAAGAAGCTGAAGAAGAGGCATTAGATGAGCCCGTTGATGATCTAGGTCGGGCCATTGCCGATGCAAAGAGAAACTGCGCAAGTGATTTGGAGAAGAAGAAGTTGCAGCGCATGTTAGAGGATCACAAAAAATTGTTGTACCCGAATTGCGTAGGTGACAAGAAAAAGCTGGGCACCACACTGGAATTGCTGCAATGGAAGGCAGAGAATGGTGTATCTGACAAGGGATTTGGAAAGTTGCAAGTAATGATAAAGGATATGCTTCCAAAGGACAACGAATTGCCCGAGAGTACGTACGAAGCAAAGAAGGTTGTCTGCCCTCTAGGGTTAGAGGTGCAGAAGATACATGCATGCCCTAATGATTGCATCCTCTACCGCGGTGAGTACGAGGATTTGAACGCTTGCCCGGTATGTGGTGCATTGCGCTATAAGATCAGCCGCGATGAGCTTGATGTTGAGGGCGAGCGCCCCAGGAAGAAGATTCCTGCCAAGGTGATGTGGTATTCTCCTATAATACCACGGTTGAAACGTTTGTTCCAAAACAAAGAGCATGCCAAGGCGATGCGATGGCACAGAGAAGACCGTAAGAAAGACGGAAAGTTGAGAGTACCCGCTGACGGGTCGCAGTGGAGAAAAATCGAAAGAAAGTACGGAAAGGAGTTTGCAGATGACGCAAGGAGCGTATGGTTTGGTCTAAGAGCAGATGGCATTAATCCTTTTGGAGAGCAGAGCAGCAACCATAGCACCTGGCCTGTGACTCTATGTTTGTATAACCTTCCTCCTTGGTTGTGCATGAAGCGGAAGTTCATTATGATGCCAGTGCTCATCCAAGGCCCTAAGCAACCCGACAATGACATTGATGTGTACCTAAGGCCATTAGTTGAAGAACTCTTACAACTGTGGAATGGAACAGGTGTACATGCGTGGTATGAGCACATGGGGGAAGAATTTGACCTAAAGGCGTTGCTGTTCGTGACCATCAATGATTGGCCTGCTCTCAGTAACCTTTCAGGACAGACAAACAAGGGATACTGCGGATGCACGCACTATTTGGATGATACCGACAGTATATATTTGAATAGTCGTAAGAAGAATGTGTACCTGGGACATCGTCGATTTCTTCCGAGCAGGCATCCTGTAAGAAAGAAAGGCAAGCATTTCAAAGGTGAGGCAGATCACTGGACGAAGCCTCGCCACCGTACTGGTGCTGATGTACATGATATGGTCAAGGATTTGAAGGTGATATTTGGAAAGGGTCCTGGCGGACAACCTGTTCCGAAGGACGCTGACGGGCGCGCACCCATGTGGAAGAAGAAATCTATATTTTGGGACCTGCCATATTGGAAAGACCTAGAGGTCCGCTCCGCAATCGACGTGATGCACGTGACGAAGAATCTTTGCGTGACCCTGCTTGGCTTCTTGGGCGTGTATGGGAAGACAAAAGATACACCTGAGGCACAGGAGGACCAACAACGTATGCACGGAGAAGACGGCATACATCAGGGTCATGCAAGCTACGCTCTTACCAAAGAAGAGAAGGAAATCTTCTTTGAATGCCTGCTCAGTATTAAGGTACCGTCTGGCTTCTCGTCGAATATAAAGGGAATAATAAACATGGCAGAGAAAAAGTTCCAGAACCTAAAGTCTCATGACTGCCACATGATTATGACGCAACTGCTTCCGGTTGCATTGAGGGGGCTTCTATCGGAAAACGTTCGATTAGCCATTGTGAAGCTATGTGCATTTCTCAATGCAATCTCTCAGAAGGTAATCGATCCAGAAATCATACCAAGGTTACAGAATGATTTGGTGCAATGTCTTGTCAGTTTCGAGTTGGTGTTCCCACCATCCTTCTTCAACATCATGACGCACATCCTAGTTCACCTATGCAAAGAGATTAACGTTTTGGGTCCTGTATTTCTACACAATATGTTCCCCTTTGAGAGGTTCATGGGAGTCTTAAAGAAATATGTTCATAACCGTGCTAGGCCAGAAGGAAGCATCTCCAAGCGCCATCAAAATGAGGAGGTCATTGAGTTTTGTATTGACTTTATTCTTGACCTTAAGCCGATTGGTGTTCCTGAATCGCGGCATAAGGGCAGACTGGATGGAAAAGGCACGCTAGGAGGGGAACAAATAATATGTATGGACGAACATTCTCTCACTGAAGCACACTACACAGTTCTACAGAATTCCGCCTTGGTGGCTCCGTATATGGATGAACACAAGAATTTGCTACGCTCCAAACACCCGGAGCGGTCTGATGACTGGATTACACGTGAACAAACCAGGAGTTTCGCCAGCTGGTTGCAGACACGTACCATGCATGACACCTCTATTGAAGATGACCTGTACTTGCTGTCCCAGTTACCATCTTCAAATATAATGACTTTCAAAGGGTACGAGATAAATGGTAATACATTTTACACGATCGCCCAAGATAAGAAGAGCACCAACCAAAACAGTGGTGTCCGCTTTGATGCAGAAACCAAGACGGGAAAGGAAACATATTATGGTTATATACAGGACATATGGGAACTTGACTATCGACGTGGTTTAAAGGTCCCTTTGTTTCGGTGCAAATGGGTCAATATGACATGATGCGGGGTAACGAAAGACCCGCAGTACGGAATGACAACAGTGGATCTCAACAATCTTGCGTATGTAGACGAACCATTCGTCCTAGCCAATGATGTGGCACAGGTTTTCTATGTGAAGGACATGTCTACCAAGCCAAGAAAAAGAAAAGATAAGGAAGTGAATGCATCGTACGATGAGCCAAAGCGGCACATAGTTCTTTATGGGAAGAGAAACATCGTGGGAGTGGATGACAAGACAGACAAGTCAGAAGATTATGAAAAGTTTGATGAAATTGCTCCATTCACAGTGAATATTGACCCGAGCATCCCGTTAAATGATGAAGATTTTCCATGGTTACGGCACAAAGGGACACACGCGAAGAAAAAGTTTCACACCCAAAGATCTGGGATGTGATCGGCTTCACTATCATCACTTTCTTCTGTGTTTCACACCCAGGAGGGAATGTCTGTAATAGTTAGGGTACTTATGTGTTTTGGCATTTGAAACGCGAAGAAATTTTATGTGCAAACAAATTCTTTTCATGCATTTACTGATTTTTTCCAGCTAAATGACCCTGAAATTGAAAAGCATTTCAAATGAACTCAGAAAAGGTTGAAAGTTGGCATGGTATCATAATTTCATACAAATAGCATGTGCAAGAAAGTAGAGAGGGTTACGGCAAAAACTGGATGCACTTCGTGTACAAAATGGACAATCTCTTTCGAAGTATCAGGGTTTCCGACGAAAACTGAACTGTTACAAAGGCATTTCATTTTTTAAATAACCTAAGCATTACCAAATTGAATATAATGATAAAACACACTAATATTAAACATAAGAAAAAAGAATCACTGAAAAAACTTTTTTCAAAGTTAAGTTATTCACAAACTAGTGATTCACACAAATTTCAAATAATTCAAAATTTAAACTATTCAAATTTGAAATCTACCGACACTAACAGAAAGTTTGTAATTTTTTGTACCTAAAGCAAAAATATTCACAAAGAAACTCTAAATACAGCAAAAACAACTCAAAAATAAATAAAACAAAAATAAATAAAGCGAAAAAAAATTAAGAAAAAAAATCCCGCCTACTGGGCCAAAGCGGCCTGCATACGACTAGCAACACAACCTTTTGTTGGGCCAGGATGCAGGCCCACAAAGGCCCAGTAGGCCCACTGGGCGAAGAGGACAGGTAGGCCCAGTAGGCCTAGTTAGGAGAGGAGCTCGAGAGAGCTACCGCACTGGGGCTTATAAACCAGTGCGGTAGCCCCTCGACTAGCAAGGTGGGACTAAACTTGCGCACTGCCTGGAGCCAGCACACCCCCTTTAGTACCGGGTCGTGGCACCAACCGGTACTAAAGACCCCGGGTGCGGTTCCCGCCGCTTGGCCTGGCCAAAACAGGCCTTTAGTACCGGTTGGTGGTTCCAACCGGTACTAAAGGTGCCTTCTATATATACAACACTTACGAAAATTTCATTCTCCCTCTGTTTCTTCCTCTGTTTCCCCGTCCCCGTCGCCGCCCTCGTCTCCGTCGCCGCCCCCGTCCCCGTCGCCGCCCTCGTCTCCGTCGCCGCCCCCGTCCCCGTCACCGCCCCCGTCCCCGTCGCCGCCCTCGTCTCCGTCGCCGCCCCGGGCCCGTCCCCGTCGTGCCGTCCCCGCGTCGCCGCCCCCGCGTCACGCCTCGGCCGTCGCCTCGCCGTCGCCGTCGCCCCGCTGTGAGCTCTCCCCCTCTAACCCCTCTCCCTCGCCCCCGGCGGCCACCATGGGCACCGCCACTCCCCGAGCCCCATACACACACACAAGCACGATGAACACACACACACACGTACATATCTATTATTCTAGATGATGTATTCGAGATTATATCTATTATTCGAGACGATGTATTCGAGATTATAGCTATTATTCGAGACGATGTAATTTGAATACTAAATTGTTTTATATTTCTTTTGGATTAGTTAAATAAAAGCTATGGCAGACAATACCGACAGAGAGGGAGAACAGACCATGTTCGATATGATACGCGGGCCAGATGATGATCAGAATGAAGAAGATTATGACGGCTCCAAATTTCTAAACAACACTGGAGAGGGTGATATGATATTCGATCGCGACGACCGAATTGATGAAGTCATGAACTACGGTTATGACGATGACGAAGAACATGTTGATCCTGAAACAACAAAGACCGGTGAGGTATATATATTTATATAAGCAGGCATCTGGTGATCATCACATGTTTTAAATGACTTGAAGATATATTAATGAATCGATCTTTGTTCTTTCAGCCATCCAGATCGAGCAAATCTTCAGGCAAAAGGGAAAAACAAGGCCCGAACAAAAAGTTGAAGGACGGCGTAAAGTACAATATCGAGGCATGCAGACCTAATGGCGAACTATTAGCGCCTAAGAAGATTGCGGACAAGTTCGTTCGTCAGTGCGGAGTTCTTGTGAAGGACCAACTCCCGATCAAACTTCAAGAATGGAGAGAGCCAGCAAAGCCACATCCAGATGTTACTTTTGTCGACAAGAATAAAAAATATCTGCTTTGGGATACTCTCATGGAACATTTCACCCTACCAGATCATTTCACAGAAGCAGATGTGCAGAAAGTCAAGGACGCTGCTCTTAGGAAGATGGCGGTTGCATTCAAGAACCACAAGAATCGTGAATGGGACAAGTACGTCAAGGGAGGAAGGAAGACTCAAGTATTCGAGGGAACACTAGAGAACCAACATGCTCATTGGGACGATTTCGTGAAATTCAAGGATTCGGAATTAGCTAAGGAACGGTCGGGAATAAACAAGAAGAATGCCGAAAAAAGGATAAGTTCCATAAGCTGGGGCCAGGTGGCTATGCGGTGGCAATGCCTAAGTGGGATAAGTCTGAGAAAGAGATGGAGGATGCAGGTGTCACTCCGGTTACTAAGAGCTGGCCCCCCAGGTGCAGGACTTGGTTCTATGCGCATGGGGGGGAGTTGGACCCGAGGACAGGCAATGTTTTGACGAAGGCAAGTCTGAAGGGAGCCGATGATGCGATACTTGTTGCAATAGAAGAGGAACAATCGGGGGTGTTCCAGCCCAACAGAGAGAACGACGAGCTTACACGTGCTCTGGGAAATCCTGAACACCCGGGAAGAACACGAGGCAAGGGCGCTATTCCGTGGTATGAGGGGTTTTCAAACTGGAACACCGACTACAGAACCCGTGCGAGAAAGAAGATTGCGGAGGAGAAGAAGAGGAAGATGGAGGAGGAGCAGAGGAAGCGGGACTATGAACGCCTTCAAGGCCTAGATGCAAGTCAAGCGGAATTGGCAGTCAAATTCCAGCGGCAGCAGGAGCAGATCGACTCACTTACCTGGCAAAGGGGGTCTCAGCAGCCGCAGTAGCTAGCGGATGATCCAGCATTGGATAGCACCGCCCCATCCATGCCGAGATGCAGCGTGGGTTCCGCCCCGGACAACGCAATGCTGGGTAGATACCCCGTGGATGACATCATGGAGAACACTAACTGCGAGCTACATGTCAAAATGAAGAACATATCCATGATGGTGGCGGACAGCGTTGCTTTTACAAATCCCCCCGAGGCAACCTTCCACTGCAACCCGATTCCAGCGGGCTATGCTCGTGTCTTGGTTGATGAGGTGGTGGACCCACCATATTCGGAGCTACATCTTGACATTCCTGGAGGTGACGATGAGCGCTTTCTCGGAGAGGCCAAACACCGTATCATCCTATGGAAAAAGGATTGCATCATCTTTCGAAGGCCACCGACACCGCGTCAGTGGACTCCTCGTCAAAGTCCGCCACCGAGTCAGCAGACTCCCGCTCCTGCAAGTCCACCAAGTCTGGCAAAGTGTCAGGCCACTCCTCCTCCAAGTCTGGCAAAGTGTCAGGCCACTCCTCCCCCTCCAAGTCCGCCACAGCGTCAGACGTCCACTCCTCCTCCAAGTCCGGCACAACCTCAGGCCACTCCTCCTCCAAGTCCGGCACAGCTTCAGGCCACTCCTCCTCGTCCAACTCAGACCCATCAGCCGTCTCCGCCGCCTTAGCAATCGCAGAAGAGACACCCCGCAGCTATGGTGCGTAGCGGTACGAGTTGAGGTAGTACAGGAAGTACAGGCGGAGGCAAGCGATATAAATATGGTCCAAGCCTCATGCCTCTTCCGCAGAGGCCTTATGACAGGTCCGAGGAGGAAAACACAGCCATATTGAAGGCCGAGGTGGAAGCCCATTTTGCACCGAAACCGCCACCGCCGCCAAGGGAGAAAGTGCCTGAGGAAACGATTGACCACTTCATTCATATGGCTCAACCACCAGCTCCCAAGCCTGTTGACACAAACTATGAGCGCCACATCAGGAAGTTAAATCGAGCACGTCTACGTAAGGAGGCGAGCTCGGGATCGAGAAAACAACAAGCAGCTGTCAAAAAATGCGGGAAAACCATTCCCCAGCTGGGAGAACAGGCGGTGCAATCGATCCCCTCGCTTGTTGTGCCAACAACACGTGACAGTACGCGTGCCCAATATTATTGTGGGCAAACAGTTTACGTTCCCGAGGTGGGCAATGTGGTAATACCCAAGGACCATATAATGCAGGTTGAAGTTCTCAACATCACTGTTGGACAACTCCTCGAGATCGAGCCCATGCCTGTGCTTAGAGAGGATGAAATAAAACGGAAATATGTCCAGGGCCAACCTTTGGTCGAGCCAGACAAGGTCAAGAACCTCCCAACGAGAATGTATGAATTGCATCAATGGTACATGAACATTACCAAGATTTCAGATCGATTGTCCCTCATGGTGAATGTCAAGGAGGAGCATTACTTCCATGAGAAAGCTCTGTCCGTTGAGTATTCTGAACTGTTTCAGTTATACAATCAAGGCGCACTCGACAAATCTATCGTCAGTTGCTATTGTCTGTAAGTGATTTCTTTCTGTAATTTAAGTCTCAAGCTAGCTGTAGTGATCCTTTTGATCAATCATTACCTGTAATTATCCTCACTATATTCTTTTCTGTGGTATTATGCAGGATGAAGATGTATGAAATGAGAAAAGGTGGACGCTTTGGCATTAGGTTCATTGACCCAAACACCGTTAATGAATACACATGGCTAATAAATCCACATCATCAAAAGAACATAGAGAACAACATGCTAGAGTTCTTGAAGCGCCTCAAATACAATGAAGATATACTACTTCCTTACAACTTCCAGTGAGTCACACTGTCTTGTACTACAAATTCTCTGTTTTTGCCTACTAGCTAGCTACATGTTTTTGATTACATATGCCCGCTTAATTAAGACATGCAAACGTGTGTGCATGCAGATTTCACTGGATCTTGTGTATCATTAAAGTTGACGCTGGAACAGTTGAAATACTGGACTCGCTACTCAAAGCAAAAACTGACTATAACATCTTGTTTGGGATAGTCAACAGGTAATTTCAATCATTATTAACTATATATCTCGGCCTATTTAGTTCATCATTTCATGATATGAACTATTTAATAACCCCTTTATTCATTTTCTTTGTCGGCGGGCAGGGCTTGGGCAAGGTTCATCAACATCACGGAAGGCGAATGGAAAAAAAGCTTAAATGGTTTTGACCCAAGGTAAGTAATTAAGTAGTACTAGCTAGCTAGCTAGCTGCCATCTCTTTAATTATCATGCTTGATTAATTATTATCTGATCAAATTCCATTCTCGTAAAGGCCCTGAAGCAGGCGCAGGGGACTGATCTGTGTGCATTCTGCGTTTGCGAGAACATTCGCATGATGGCATCCGAAAGGAGCAGATCTCAAAGACAGGAATAGGTACACTTGTCAAAACACTATTCACAATTTTTACACCATTATCGATATCTAGTCACATAACTAATACACATGCATATTGATCTCCTTCTTAATAGTTCAAAGAGGTGCGGGATAAGCTCCTAGAAACGGAGCGCGTAGAAGCACTTCAAGAGGAAATAGCGGGATTTTTGCTCGACCAGGTCATAAATCCGAAGGGAGAATACTATTACCCGCTACCGCCCCCATGAAAACCACTTCCAATTGTCATCGTGCTCCGAAGGCACCAATTAGGCTAATGCCACTGGCTCCAAAGGCAACATGCATATGTAGGAGAAATTGTATATAGCTATACATGTGTGTATGTGTGAATTAATTCATATGGTGGTTTGTGAGACATTGATGATATATATATGCATGATTGGTTCTACTAGAAATTATATATATATATATATATATATATATATATATATATGGATAACGTGTATAATGTGTAGTATCGTAAAATACCAGCAAACGAAAAAGAATTAAAATGGAAACACAAAATTAAATGAAAAAGAAATCATAAAACTAAACCCCCCAAACCTTATAGTACCGGTTGGTCTTACCAACCGGTACTAAAGGGCTCCAGGCCCCCGGAGCTGGCTCGTGCCACGTGGTTGCCCTTTAGCACCGGTTCATGCTGAACCGGTACTAAAGGGGGGGGGGGCTTTAGTGCCCACACTTTAGTGCCGGTTATGGAACCGGCACTAAAGGGCCTTACGAACCGGTGCTATTGCCCGGTTCTGCACTAGTGATACCTTACTATGCCACACCGGACATAACCGTCCCGACGAAGACTGGAGACAAGCTCACGCCTACCCAAGGCAGAGGCTTTCCCTGATTTCTTTCCGGCATGCATGCAAGGCATGCGAGGACGATTACCGTCACAAGTATATCCATTTCCAACAGCAAGGAAATCTCCAATATGCATTCATGCAAATGATCCTATCACCACATAAATAACGAGTTCTCCGTATTAAGGTGGTGTTATATTCGTGTCAACCAACACACAAAAATATTATGCTAGGGGTTAGAATGATTGCCTTCAAGAGTATGCAAGTGGGGTGCATTTTTGAAAGTTGCCTTCTTCTTCAAAAACCTAATTTTGAAATTATTCAAATTAACACATAGTTCCAAAACAGTAAAAAAAGTAGTCCGATTTTTTTTCAAATAAATCTAAAAATAAACTAGACAATATTTGTGAGAGGTAGGAAAAAGAATCAACTCATTTGGACTTTTATTTTAAAAGATATAGCCACTCAAATTTTTGGTCAAATTCTATTTTTAAAATAAACAGAAAAAAAAGAAAACGTTTCGAATAGATACACGTCGAACACGTACTTTGCATTTACGTCTTCACTTATCCAGCGTGGACCGGCCCGTGGTCACTGACAGTCGGTCCAGGGGGCCCACTGGTCAGGTTTAACCGGTCTCCCCCACCTTCCCTCTCCTTTGGCCGAACAGAGGCGGAGCTCCGGCGATCTTCACTGGCGAACGACGGCTTCTCGAGGGCATCTGAGGGCAGGTTTGGATCCGCCAGTCCAGGGCGGTCCTCCCTGTAGTCGCCAGGCTGGCGCGGACGGAGGGAGTCGCCGGCGGCGAGCTCCACGACGGAGGTAGCTTCGGGTGTATTTAGGGGCTTGGGCTACGGTGGTTCCCGACCGTGTTTGGGAGGCTAGGCTGCTCCGCAGGGTCGAGAGGAGTAGAATGGTGGTGCTGGATAGGCGGGGGAGGCCTTGGTTGCAACGCATGGCGCTAGGGCGTGGCGGCGGTCGAACCGGCCGGAGTCGGGGAAGACAGCTTCCCTCCGACGATTACTGGCTGTGGGGCTTCGAGGGGATGGTCTGAGGCTGCCTGAGTGGCTGGACGAGCTCGGGGGCCCCTACTTATAGTGCGGCTAGGTCGGTTCGCGGCAGCCATGGATAGGATCGTCAGCGACCGCCGTTCTGTAGTGGACAGGGCGACGTGGCGGCGACGGGTGCTAGCTGACGAGCTAGTGGATGAGCTCGGGCTGTTCCATGAGCGAGCTGGCGCGTTGGCGTGGCTCGGGCGGCGCCGACCAGGGTAGAGGTTGTCGCCGCGGCGGTGGCGGCTTGCGGTGGTGGTGCTGTACGGCGCCAGGAGGGGGCCAGGCGGCCCTGCAGCAAGGGAGGAGTTGGGTGCGTCGACTGGGAGAAAGGAGGGGCCAGAACGGGCGCGGGGGAGGCAGCAACGGGACGCGGCAACTCATGCGCACGCACGTGCAATACGCGCGCTCTGGCCGCGCCCAGAGCATGCACGCCAACTGCTCGGCAAAATGCCAGCGTGTGCTAGAGGGTTTGGATGAGGCTGGGGACTAACAGGCCTAGGTTAGGGTTTGCAAGAAGATTAGTGGACATGGTGGTGTGGTCAGGGGGTCAAGTCCCCAGTGCAAACTACAAATCATGCCAAAACTGGCTATGCACAGCAAGTGCTCGACAGAATGCCAAGGGCATCAAGGCAACTCTTGGGGTGGCCAAAGTTTCCAGATTGGAGTCTCTTTAGATGAAGGTGAGGATGGCAAGGTCACTTGGGCAAAACCAGAAACTTGCTAGTGCAAGTTTTGCAAATCTTCAGTTTTGGACAGAAAGAAAAAGGTCTTATTGCAAGCACTTAAAATCCTCCAATGGGTCCACTCTCCTGGACTTAAGGGTTTGGCAGGGTGGTATATAAGCAGGAAAAATAATCATGGGTAAAGGAGCAAGTTAAAATATGGTTGCAGTACAAATCATCAAGTTGGACCAGAATGAAAATGAGGTTGATTCACTCAAATTTTTGAAAGGACATAACTGGGTTTTTGCATAAAGATGAATAATATACTCCTATTGACCTCCCCTAATTTTGGTGGAAGTTTTAAAGAAGTATTTAAATAGGTTGTAGTGCAAAAGTGCAACTGGACCAGATTTAAAAACTTGTGGTAAAACTCAAAATCTCCAATTGACTAAGGAATATTTTTGCATAAAAGTGATTTAGGGACATCATATGTCATCCCCAAATTTTGTGAGGTTTTTTAAATAAATTTATCAAAGGGTTGCAGTGCAAATGGAACCCTAAAACTTATGAAAAACCATTTTAGAGAAATAAAGCTCAGGGGAAAACTAATTATATAAATAATCTCACTGATAAAAGAATTGTTTTTATTTGAGAGGGTAAACAAGTCCAATAATAATTGGAAAGTTTTCACTTGGGGTGAAAACTCCACAACTTAGAAGAAAAGAGAGGTTCTGAGATCAAAAATAAATCCAAAAAAAATAAAAATTTAAGTTCCTGGCAAAAAGTTTAATAGACAAAACATGGCTAAATTTTTGGGGTGTTACAACAGCCGGACTGTATGCATCGTCCGGACTATCGAAGCGTGAAGATACAAGACTCAAGACTTCGGCCCGTGTCTGGATGGGACTCTCCTTTGCATGGAAGACAAGCTTGGCGATCCGGATATTGTGTTTCCTTCTTTCTAACCGACTCCATGTAAACCCTAGCCCTCTCCGGTGTCTATATAAACCGGAGAGGTTGGTCCTTAGAAGGCCGATCACAATTACAATCATACCATCATAGGCTAGCTCTTAGGGTTTAGCCTCTATGATCTCGTGGTAGATCTACTCTTGTACTACCCATATCTTCAATATTAATCAAGCAGGAAGTAGGGTTTTACCTCCATCCAGAGGGCCCGAACCTGGGTAGACATTGTGTCCCTCGCTTCCTGCTACCATCAACATAGACGCACAGATCGGGACCCCCTGCCCGAGATCCGCCGGTTTTGACACCGACACTCATTTCCAGCATTCGTTTACTTACGGCCCGTTACTGTTTTTGTGCTTGTGGGCCAAATTCAGCCCGTGGTTACAGTCGGCCCGTTAATACGTTGGGATGTTTTCATAGCGTCATCAATACGGCCGATTAACGACGGCCCATTATGGTCGGCCCATGAACGGGCGATTCCAACTCTAGCCGTTTACGGCCATAATGCGGTCTGTTATTTGCTCATGTTTGGCCAACCGGTCATACAACCCGTAGACTGCCCATTGATGATACGACCCGTAGAAGGCCCATTGATGATACGGTCCGTAGAAGGCCCATTGATGATATAGCCCGTAGAAGGCCGATTGATGATACGGCCCGTAGAAGGCCCATTGTGTCTACGACCCATATAAGGCCCATTGTTTCTACACCCCATAGAAGGCCCATTGTTTCTACGGCCCTTAGATGGCCCATTGTTTCTATGGCCCGTAGGACGGCCATGGTAACTACATTAAATATGTAGCCCATGGTTATTGTGGCCTAGTTTTAAAAAATAGGTTATCGCGGCCACTAGCAAACCGCGGAAAAAGAACTGCACAGACTACAAGCAAACAAATAAACGAGACAATAAGGAAATAAATAAGCAAGAAACTTACGCTAGGCTATCACGGCTATTACACATATTACATCCACTGGGCATCAAAGTTCGCCACCAATGCAAATATAGGGAACAAAGCAGCTTATAAACGTCGCAGCAAAACATGTCCAGAACTGAAACCATTTCAGAAGAGCTGAAGAAACAATATCCTGGGTACCCATAATGCTGGCAAGATGCTTAGCAAGCTTATTAACTTTCCCCTGTTTGGTGTTTAAATCCTCCAGCACTTGTTGTTGCACCAGAAAGTATGCGTCTGAATTCTGCAAGGACTTCCTCAGTCCTTCGGCTTCCTGTCGCATAACATCTGATCGATGTCTTTCAACTTGAAGTTGAGACTCAAGAAGCCGAACTGATTCAGGCAACGAGTTCGAAGAGCTGGTGCCAGCAGTAGTAGCCAGTAACTCGAACACTACATCAAGACAGGACTTTGGGGTTGTCTCAATGTCTTCAATATAGTTTTTATCAGCTTTCTTGGAGACCAACAGGGATGTCTCACTATCTTGAACCTTATCTGCATTACTTCCTTTACCATTGCATAACGAGGTACTCTTCTCCAATATTTTATCCGCGTTCTAAAAGAGAAACAAACAAACACATCACAAGTTTACAATGTAGTATATGAAACTCATTTTGGTAAACCAGTTCAGTAGTAAGGTGGGCAGGATAACAACATGAAACAAACATATATCTATGTAGTATGGTCACTGTATGGTCTATATCATTCTAGTTTATGTTGCCAAATCAAGATAGATACAGTTTGAATCATATCTATTTAAGAAAAAGCAGCATAGACAGAATATAAGTGTGGAAACTACACATCAATGAAAACACTTGTAATGTGCATGGCATGAGAACATAACTGTTTATTCAATTGAAACTGAAATCAACATAGAGCAAGTTACAATAGCAAACACATTAAAGAAACAGGTTTAAAACATACCTGTTGCTCCATTGGAGTTTCAATTGCATCCTTCAAATTTGAAATTAGTTGGTATGAGTAAATACAATGATGCAAGACCAAAGTAGTATGAACCATAGCTACGGAACCTGACCTGAGAACAATTCTTCTTCTGCTTTAAGCGTTGACTTGGGGTTCGGAGTGGTGGTCCTCGTGCTTTGGGCACTGCAACTGCCTTACTAACTGCTCGTGTTTGGGTGCTCTGTGGTGGAGACGGTGCTATGTTAACGGGAACTGGGTTACTATCTGTTGGGGTTGGGATTAGAAGGGGTGTAGCTGATTCTCTGTCCAACTGGGTAGGGGTACAATCTGCGTGAGTCTGGGTTATGTGTGGTGGGGCTGGTTCTTGGGCAAGTACAACCGTGGTTCTATCTGCATCGACAGGTAGCACGATCTTTTCTGAGGACCGTGTTTTTACTCCCACAGATACTGCCATCACCCCCTCCAATTGAAATGGCTGATAAACAAGAAAAGTAATTGAATGTACAGACATTGTAAGATAGACAGGTGCAATGGATAGTAGGGAAGAAAACAGGGCATTAAATAATTCACATTTATGTTGTCTAACCAAACAGAATAGCAGGACATAATTTCACATATATGATGGCTAATTAAACAGGGTAGCATGACACAATTTCACATGTATGATGGCTAAGTAAACATGATAGAATGACATACTTCAAAATATGATGAGTATGTAAATAGGATGACATGATATAACTATATGATGTGTCTATTAAAGTGGTTGGCATGCCATAAATCACAAACATGCCATCGATGGAAACATTATGGCATGATATAATTCACCGATAGAATGACATAATTTAAAATATGATGACTATGTAAACAGGATGAGACGATATAACTATATTATGTCTTTACAAAATGGGTTGGCATGCCATAATTCAGATACATGTTCTCTATGCAAACATCATGGCATGATATAATTCAAATGTATGATTTATATACTAAGGAACTGGGCAGAGGGCAATCACATATATGATGTGTCAACTAAGGAGATGGCATTCAATATTGTGTATATAATGTAAAAACTAAGCATTGCAATACAACATACACATGATATGAGTAATATAACCCTGCCAAGTTTGAGAATACACCTCAGGGGGATAATAGGACTGGTCATCTGCCTCTAAATCCTCCTTTGAAGAGCTATCTGTAACCAGCAAGATATCTGCTTCAGCAGGTAGCATTGTCTGCTCTAAAGACCTTGTTTTCACTTCAGATTTCTCCATCACCAATTCAAATGGCTGATGCACAGGAAGAGCAGTTGAATATACAAAAATTGTCGACAAAAGCAATGAGAAATACAAAAAAAGGATGGCATGATATAATTCACATATATGACGCTTGGCTAAACAACATGGTGTTGCATAAGTCACATATATAATGCCTTACAACAAGATAACATTGCATAATTCACATATATAATATCTTGCAACAAGATGGCATTGCAGAATTCAGATATATGGTAATTAGACACTAAACATGTGGCATTCACACAAAGCATGTCTAAACTAAGCAAATGACATAGCAATGCAAGATACCATACGCACGATATGAGCAACATAACCCTGACAAGTTAGAGCATGCACCTCGGGGGAGGGGAATAGGCCTGGTCATCTATCTCTGAATCCTCCTCTGAGGAGCTATCTGTAACCAGCAAGACATGTGCTTCATCAAATAACATTGTCTGCTCTGAAGACCTTGTTTCCACTCCAGATTTTTTCCATGACTGTGCTGAATGGCTGATGCAAAGGAAGAGTAATTGAATGTACTAAAATTGTTGACAAATTTAACACGTAATAAAAAAATGATGGCACGATATAATTCACATATAAGATGACTGGCTAACCAGGGTGGCATTGCAAAATTCACATATATGATGCCTGGCTAAACAAGATAGCATTGCATGGTTCACATATACAATAAAGAAACTAAACTGATGGCATTGACACAAAGCATGTCTAAACTAAGCAGGTGACATCTTTGATGTATACAGTAAGCATTGCAAGGCACCATATGCATGATATTACCAACATCAGCATGCCAAGTTAGAGCGAAGACCTCATGGGGTAAATAGGAGTGGTCTTCTCCTTCCGAATCCCCCTCAAAATAGTTATCTTCCTCTTGATTATGATCCGAAATGGGTGGAGGGGGGTTGCCTTTGCACCCACCATGGAGTGACGTCTGCATGAAATTTTATTGCCATGCAAGGCTTGTTTCTTTTTCTCTAGATGATCAGTTCATTGTACAATAACTGACATGCATAGGAATAAAACATAGTGAGATTATGAAGGAGTGCATGCACAAATCCAGAGTGATGGTAGCAAACTGTGGATAGACCCGAAACCAATGATAGGAGGCAGATAATAGCTTTAGTTAAAAAATACAGATAATGGCTCCTTTAATGTTTGTTTGCACCCAACATGAAACTCATAGTAGACACCCGAGATTAACCAGATAGTAGACAGATAGTATTGATTGCTGCCCCAATATGTATCCCACAACCATTTAAAAACTCAGGTTTTCAGCATTAGTTTGGACCTGACTCGGAGTCTAATAGGTGAACACGAAAATAATGTAGCATTTCATCATATTAAGCGATGCATAACGTAAGCAGACACGGAAGAGTGCGACCTCTCTTGTGGACCCATGTAGTCCTCAAGGTCATCTGCTCAGTTGATGATGGTAATGCAGTTGTCGTGGTTGCCGGTGGCGGGGAAGAAGATCTGACGTGGCGAAAGACAGTCTGGAGAGCGGATCCCTGCTGTGGTGAACCCTTCCATTGTTGGAGCAGCTGAGCTGGGGTGGAGCACAGCGCCGCAGGAGCAGGACAAACCACACAAGGTTTTCTTTGACACATATCTGTAACAGAAGTAATTGTGTAAGGGCTTGTTTGAATTTGAGGATTCTAACAATGCAGGGATAGGAAATAGACAGGAATAGGACAGGAATGCACGTGCAAAACAAAGAATTCAAAAACAAGGATTTCTACCAATCTGGGTGTTTGATTCACAAGAATTGGAAGATCACAGGATGCAAAGAAGCATGGTGAGATTAAGTCAAACCACAAGAAAATGTACGGTTATAATGCTATTATCCTACTATCTCTTAGTCTTGTGCTTCATGAATAGGAACAAACCCTACACTAAAGGAACAAACCCTACAGATTTCCTTTGCTACATTCCTTTGCACCAAATTCATGAAAAGTAGTGCCATAGGAAACTTTCCAATTCATATGTTTTTCATTCACTTTTCCTTTCAAGCACTGGCGATTCTAGTAGGCAGGCTTGAGCAAGGAAAAGCCTACACTAAAAAATGTTTTTGTGCTACTTCTATTACTTTGGTCCCAGGCCACTGCCCTACTAGCTCAACTCCCAGGCTCATCGACAAATGCACAACTCAAACGCGCAGAGATAAATAATGATGGAGTTCAAGAGAGTCCATCACAGATAGCTAAGTTGCCTGGTACCTCACTGCTTGTCATATAGTAGGATAAAATAATCGTATTTCACGTTACTACGTGTGCTCAGTGGACAATATATATAACATGTATGGTAAAAAAGAGATGCAACAAGTGTACAACTTCTTTGGCAAAGCCATGCCGATCTCAACATGATTGGGTTGGCCGGTGAGGATGCTCTGGCTGACTTGGCTGTCGGAGGAGGGGAAGAAGATCTTAGGCGTTTGGAGATGGAGCCTGACGTACTGCTCCACTGTGATGGAGGGTTTCATCATTGGAGCAGCTCTGGTGAGTTGTACGATGCTGAGGCTGAAGTAGGACAAGAGAGACAATGTTAACCTGAGTGGAATTCTAATAGCATCTCCAATAGATGACGTAAAATAAATAACCACAAAGTGCTAGATGTAAAATACATCAGCCGCTCATCTCTGAACTTAACTGTTGAAACTGAATTTAACTGTCAAAACTGAACTTAACTGTCGAAACTAAATTTTACTGTCGAAACTGACACACTAGAGTTGAGGCTACACGTCAGTCGACTAACTTTTTCATCTCTAGTCAGTCAATTTTGCAAGTGTTGGATACGAAATCAAGGGCCTGCAGTTCATCTTCAACCTCTACCCCCTAAGCCGCTAGCCACCACCGGCCAAACAGCTGACCCCCGCCGCCCGCGGCCGGCGATGTGCCGCCCCGCCCGCCATGAAAACACTCCCCACCGCCAGTCCGTCGCCGCCCGGCCACCCCACTAGCCCTCCCCCCCATGCCGAGTTTTTTCTCCTGCGATCCCCACGCCACCGCCCCACCACCACCAGCGACCACCGCCCCCACCCTGAACCCTAAGATAGATAGTGGGGTACCTCTCCGGCGAGTCCCCCTCCCCGTTGCAGTTGGTTCTTCCTTAACTCCGGCAAGCCCCGCCCCCACCCACCCCGTGAAAATCGACTGACCCAAAAGTCGATTCAGTCGACTGATGTGTAGCTAAATCAGAGCAGCATCGCAGGCAAGAGCAAGAGCGAGAGCAGCAACGTGAGCAAGAGCAATAGCAAGAGTAGACCAGGCAGGGGACCGAGAGCAAGAGCAGAGCAGCAGTGCAAGCGGGCGAGAGCTAAAGTAGCAGCACCTCCTACTAATGTGGACGTCGCCGCTGAGGGAGCGACGCCGTGGAGGAAGTGGCCAGCGACGCCGCCGTGGATGGAATCGCGCCGTGTCGGCTCGGGACCGAGCACCAGCAGCATGGTGAGATCGAATCAAGAACAAAATGCGGCGATTAGTGTACAACCTCTTTGGTGGCGCCGATTAGGCCGCAGCTTCATCTGAGGAAACGGTGATGATGATGCTCTTCCGGTGGTGCAGGTGAAGATGGTGGTGTGGGAATGGAGGTGGCGCAAAATATGAGGGGAACGTCGGGTCAGCTCCTTGGAGGTGGAGGACGGCATGGCTGAACCGGCGGGACGACGAGATTGACGATGGATCCTCATCCGGTACGGTGGATGAGGGATGTCGAGGTGTTGCTGTGGACGACGTCGTCGAGGAAGAGGCTCTTGCTGGGTGGTGGACGGAGGAGGGTCTGGGGCTTCACGGGTTTTCACGGCCTCGGTGTATGAATGGGTGGGCGGATGGGATGGGAGTGGGGAACCATGGCTTAGGGAAGCGCTTCTCCGAAATGTGGGGTAAGTTACGAAAGTACCCCCACCAATTTGAGGCAGTTCTTTTGGTTTAGGGGTACCACGGGCATTTCGCGTATCGGGATTTCACAGGAGGTGGGAGTTTTCGCACGGGTTGTAATTTTGGAATAGCAAGGCGCGGGTTGAGATGGAGGGAGTTGTCGGAGCACAATGAGACAAATATATATCTTAAATATTTCGGGGTAACAAGGCGCGGGTTGAAGAGGCGGGAGTTTCGCAGCATGATAGACAGAGACGCTAGCTTGAAATTTTGGCATAACAAGGCGCGGCTTGAAATTTCAGGAGAACAAGCTTAACGTGTACCCAAAAAAAGACAATTCGCACCTCATCACTAGAGAGAGCCATGTCCTGTTTTACTATATTACTAGAAATGAATTCAAATACAACAAAAAAAACTAAAAAATGGGACAACAAACATAATGTGTACAGTACCAAAACAATTTGCACTTCCCTCAACAATAAAAAAACAATGTGTGTTGTCTACCTTGTGGACTAAATGTGTGTACATTTTCCCTGTTTGAATGGGATTGTACTCGGGTTAGTTATAAAACCATCTAAATATTATCTTCACAACACATGACATGAATATAGGAGAAGTAAATTCCTATATAAATATGAACTACATGTACATACGATCTCAAATTCAATATGTATGATATACTACGTACAATGTGTTTAAGACGCACAACACACACACACACTCACACTCACACAAACACCATTTAGACTAGTAAGGTACACGTGCATTGCATGCATGAGATTTGGAAACTAAATTATGAATAAATACCACATTATAGCATGTAAGCTTTGAGTCATATATGCATGATGTAGATGTTCGTTTAATTCTTATAGTTCTTTTTATTCAAAATCATCGAGTTTTTATAAGAAAGCTAATCTATTTTAAGATTCATGGAATTGTGCATTGTAAGACATAAAGTAAAAACAAATAATGGCAAATCATTTAGAAAAACATTTGGGCAATTCTCATACGGAAGATTCTAGCACATAGAAGAAGTTCTTGTGTTTTGAGGTTTGTGCATTATGCTTAAGTTCAACCATGGAGTCTTCTGTATTGTACATGTGGCAAAATCTGGTGGAATCTAGATGATATCCAATGGCCAGTAGTGCTGAACTTTGTCATCTCTGCACCACCAGATTCGCCTCATCCAACGACCATCTTTCAAAGTTAAAGTTACCCGCACACTATATAAAAAATATAAAATATAATATATATATATAGGGGTATAGATATAGATATGTGATGCGAAAGCCACCCATCATCTCCAATTAGAAGAGTGTGTCCATGCACGGATGCAATATGGCCAAACGATGTCTGCCATCGGTATCTCAAATTCAAATCAGTATGACCTTGTTCAATGTGTATACATTACAACATGCTCGTTTCCAAACCACACCATGCAGATCTCCGTTATATTCATGTATGCATGGGTTTCAAACATCATGATCTCTTATTCAAATATTTGAATTCAACTTTACATTGATTATGACCTCACCTAGTCTTTTACACCCACACAATCGTCTTCTCTTTATAATTGTACCACTAACTTTCTCTTGTGCATGCATGCACACACACTACCAGTCGGCATTATCCATCGCACACATGCAATCTTTTTCTTCAGGTCGGTCTCCCATGAAGGCACACACACGCGCATCCCCCTCTCCATCATATCGGGCATTCTTTATCTCTCACGTGCATGCACAACGATCGATGTTCCTATATGTGTGTGTGTGTATATAGCTAGGTCTTTCATAGTTTTCCACACAAACCGATCAATCTATATATCTAGTGAGGTCTCACCCTCTTTCCCACATCAACATCAATCAATCTATACCTCTCTATATAGGATTACATATATAGCTAACTAGTTGATTCCCCGCGCGTTGCAGCGGGACGATTTGCACCAATAAGAGATACACATTGAGAAACAAAAGAAGAAACAAAAGTGAAAATTGTTTGCTAACCTGCATGAAAGGATTAACCAAGATTAATAATAAGCCATCTCCATGCATTGTATATCTACACAAATATAGACAAAGAAGTACAAAAACCATCATATATTTAACTCATTGGATTTGGAGTGCTTACCAAGGACAAAACGTGTGACCTTTTGGAGATGTTCATCGTCTTACTAATGCAGACAACAAACGGATGGATTAACCCTGACATGTTCAGCCTAAATCAATCGATCAGATCCCAAATATATCTGATAGTTGTTCCAAGAATCACTGGAACATCAAGTGACGGATGGAGAACATCAATTCAATGATAAATCCACAAACAAAATCCTTAGTGATAGAATGTTGCCTCCATGCTCAGACAAAGTTAACTACCTCTACAATCTTCGTTGTTGCATCATATCAGACCAGTGAAATGAAAGACTATGGCTTTATCATAGCTCGGTGATTGCAGCAAGGCCAAGATGCATGTTTTTTATTTTTTTGAGAAAAGGACATTTACGGCTCATGTATTCATATATCAAACAGGAACAACACAAACGCTCACAGACAGAAAGACGGAAATAAAACTTTCCAGACCCAGCCACCGAAGCAACATGAACCCCACTAAACACAAAACAGGCTGACCGCTCTCTGTGCTTGAGCAGCTGTCAAGAAACCATCATCTACATCACCATCAAAGTCTTTGGAGGCTGCATGATGTCATGTTCTAGGGAACAGGATCAAAGATCGGATTCTGGCGCATCGGCCGGGTATAATCCTACAGATTGGATTGCCCATGCCTCCGCCAGGACTCCAGCTCACTGGAGAAGCGAAGGATTGCCGCAAAGCTCGTCACCAAAATAGGGATTGAAGCCCCAACAGCCGTCGCCTCATCGGGAGTCGCCACAATTACCGGTGCTGCTTTTGACGAAGAGAACCACCACCACAGACTCCGGTCGACCAGATCTGCCGGCACCATATCTGACGCCGTATGGACGGGGAGAAACCTGACCATCCCTTATTCCACTCGCCACCCCATCCCCGGACACAGTGGCGACGATGGGACACCATGCCCCTAAACCTTACCTTGTGTACACCTCCACGCAGGGATCCCAGTTCCCCTCGGCCGCCCGGCATTGAATCGGCCGCCGGAAGCGAAGGGAAACGCCGGAGGGCAGCTCCCTCATGTCGCCCTTTTTTGGCCCCTCTATATTGTAGCACGGGAAAGGCCAAGAGATTTCGAGGGAGATGCCTCATGCGTCCCTCTGGGAGCCGAGGAGCCGATGAAAGAGGAGCCAACTTAAAAGCATGTACTAATGGAAGATCAACTCTTGGGCTACTCCGTGGCTAATCAAACAACTGTAGGATTTATTTTATGGTGACGTGGTGGACTATGCGGGCAAAAAAAAGTGCCATGCATGCAGAATTGGAAGGATTGGCAGAGTGGAGGGTTAGTGTTGACATGGCAATAGGAGATTGGATGCTGATGTGGATGGGTTGCATGTTTAGTTAAATAGGTTAGTGGGGATGAACTATTTAGGTATTATAGATACACCCACATTAATTATATATCCAACATCCCCCTCTTATCATCCATGCCTTCCGCTTCATCTCTCAAATGCACGCACAATGGCGAAGACATGGGGCAGGAAGGGCCCTGCCCCCCCTAACATCACTATATATCGAGGCTAATATGAATGTGATCATTAGCCAATTGCTGGTAAAAAAGGTTTAAGTTCATGAATTGGCCCTCCTCGTAAAGGATTAGCAATGCTTGGTGACGAGGATACAGACCTAGGGTAGGGTCATAGGCATGACGTACACGTCCTACCCAAGGTCACTACCCCAAAAGATAAGAAGACCAAGAATCCACTCAACAACCAAATCACTCGACCATCATTCCCCACCATCACTCAACTATATGGGGAATCGCTCGACTATATCGAAGACCAGGAGTCGAGAAGAACGCACAATGGCCGGGCATTCACTCCTTAGTCTTCATGAGCATTAATACTATTTAAGATTGGCGTTACCTGTAACGCCCTCACTTTATGTACATTAAGTCCTTCATAATGGAGGTGGGCGGGGGTCCTGGCGCACTCTATATAAGCCACCCCCCTCCACCGGGACAAGGGTTCGCACCCCATGTAACACAACACACATAATCCAATCGACCGCCTCCGGGCACCGAGATGTAGGGCTGTTACTTCCTCCGAGAAGGGCCTGAACTCGTAAACCTCGTGTGTACATCTTCGCCATAGCTAAGATCTTGCCTCTCCATACCTACCCCCCTTTCTACTGTCAGACTTAGAACCACGACAGTTGGCGCCCACCGTGGGGCAGGTGTCTTAGCGACTTATTGGTGAAGTTGCAAGTTTCTCCGATTATGATTATGGTTTCCGGCGGTGAGATGGTTGAGGGCCGCGAGATCCGTCTCAGCGCGCACGTTTTCGTCCGCCGACGACTCGGCGTGGCTCTAGCAAGCTCTGCTCGATGTCAAGGCGCTCCCCGTTCGAGGGGTGACACACTTTCGCGCGTGCGTTCGTGGAGTCCTTCTTCGGCAGCCGTCGACTCAGTATCAGTCGGCTCCGGCGACATCCTCCCTCCCTGCTATTTGCCGTCGCAAGCGATCTAGTCGGTCGCAGCTTTAGCGGTGGGTGAAGCATGCGGTGGCTCGACGTTCAGCCACTCATCAAGTTGCGGCAATCGAGCCCAATGAAACTCTCCACGGCCTGTTCGATCTATCGACTGGCTCCTTGCAGATGGTGTCCGAGTGTGATAGCAGCGATCCGGCGGCCGAGGTCCTGATGGTGGACGGTCTTCATGGTCCGCCTGGATCTCGCTGCGAGGATGGTGAAGAGGCTGGCGGCGATCCATCGCGGGTCCACAAGGAGTACCATCCTGAACCTCTCTCTTCGCAGCAGAGAGAGGATCTTTGTCGTTGCAACATGCACTTCACACGCCCATCGTTGGGGAAACTCTCGAGGCTCGGGCCTTAGAGGAGGCGTGCTTGGCTAACTTGGCTGAGCGCACTCGACTGGAAAACCTGCAGCGCCCTCTCGACGAGCGAGCCCGGGATCGAGTTCCTGATTCCAGTCGACGGCAGCTTTTCCCACCTCCACCTAAGGTATACTGTACTCCGATTCAGAACCTCACTGCTGCGGCCCGAATTGCAGAGTCGATTCAACCTTCCCAGTCAGAGGCTAGCCGAGGGTTGGAGCAGATCCTGGCCCTGCTTCGAGCAGCAGGAGAGCAGAATTCTGCGGTGCCTCAGTCGCGGAATAGGATACACAGTAGATCTGTGGTAGCAGATACAGTTCAGTCGGCCCATAGCCCAAGATCACCCCCACGGCGTGAAGGCCGTGGGCAATACGATCATCAGTTCGACCGCGACAATCATCGTCGAGTGCCAACGCCTCCTCCGAGGAGTGTGTCGTACGTGCCTCGGCAGAATGATGACAGACGCCGTCACAGAGACGAGCGCAGAGCTCCAGTCGACCCAAGGGAGCCGGGCTTCGATGCGAGATCCATTCTCGTCCAAGGCCTAGTCGACCGGAATAGAGCTCACAGAGAAGACCTGGGCAGAGATCGTCTGAGTGGAAGCAGATTACATGTTTCAAGCCCAAAGTGTTTCGGCAGAGCCATCAGAGCAGCAGTGATTCCTCCCAACTTCAGATTGGCAGCAGGAGTCAGTAAGTTCACTGGGGAATCCAAGCCTGAAACTTGGCCTGAAGATTACCGAGTGGCTGTGCAAATTGGAGGCGGAAACAACGTGATAGCAATGAAGCATGTCCCTCTTATGTTGGAAGGGTCAGCCCGAGCGTGGTTGACTCAGTTGGCCCCAGACAGTATACACAGCTAGGAAGAGCTATCTCGAGTGTTCGTGCGAACCTTTGAGGGTATGTGCAAGCGGCCAGCAGGGCTTCTCGAGTTGCAGCATTGTGTGCAGAAGCCGAATGAAACTTTGAGCGAATTCATTCAGAGGTGGACCACTTTGCATCACACCATGGAGAATGTATCAGAGCATCAGGCGGTGTGCGCTTTCAAGGAAGGCGTCAAGTATCGAGAGTTGGTTCTGAAGTTCGGTCGGACAGGGGATATGACTGTGACCCGGATGATGGAGATAGCCACCCGGTATGCTAACAGAGAAGAAGAGGATCGACTCCAAAGCGGGAAGAGTAAACCAGTCGGCCAAGAGGCCGGTGGAGGTGGTTCCAGTCGGAAGCAAAAGCGTAAAGCCGAGCCAGCGGCACCTAGGGAGATTGCAGCAGTGGCTCAAGGAAAGTTTAAGGGAAAACCTAAGGTGCCCTGGCCTCCTAAGAAGGTAAATGATCAAGCAGGAAATGATGTGCTGGACTTGCCATGTCACATCCACACAAAGAAAGATGAGGAAGGTAATCTGATTTACCCAAAGCATACCACTTGACAATGTCGACTCCTGATCCAACGGTTCCGGGAGAAACAGCCCAATGAGAAGGACAAGGAGTCGGACAGAGATGAGGAGGAAGAGGAAGATGATGGTTACCCCAAGGTCAATTCCACCCTCATGATTTTTGCCGATGTTGAGAGCAAGAGTCGGTTGAAGGTCATCAACAGAGAAGTGAATATGGTTGCTCCAGCGATGACGACCACGTACCTGAAATGGTCCCAGACAGCCATCACATTCGACTAGTCAGACCATCCTGCTCACGTAGTCACCCCCGGGAGGCAAGCGCTGGTGGTCGACCTAGTGGTTGGTGGCACTCAACTGACTGAAGTGCTGATGGATGGAGGTAGCAGCCTGAATATCCTGTATGCTGAAACCTTGAAGGGGATGGGCATCCCGATGTCCAAGCTTAGCGAGAGCAACATGAGCTTTCACGGTGTTATTCCCGGAAAGAAGGATGAAACACTCGGCCAGATCACTCTCGACGTGGTTTTCGGTGAATCCAAGCATTACCAGAAGGAAAAGTTGACATTTGAAGTCGTGGATTTCCAAAGTGCTTATCACGACATCCTGGGGAGACCGACGTACGCACGTTTCATGGCTCGACCGTGTTATGTGTACCTCAAGATGAAGATGCCTGGCCCCAAAGGTGTGATCACGGTCACTGGCAATTGGCAGAAAGCAGAAGAATGTTTCCAGAAAGGTTCCAAAATCGCCGATGCACAGATGGCGGCAGTTGAATTCCAAGAGTATCAGAAGAGTGCAGATCCGAGTGATTTGCTCCGAGCCAAGAAGCCTGCGACAGACTCTGCATTTCAGTCGACTGGTGAAACAAAGCCGATTCATATTCACCCGATCGATCCCAATGCTGCACCGACTCATATATCAACGACGCTTGACAGCAAATAGGAAGAAGCGCTCATCCAGTTCCTCTGTGAGAACTGGGACATCTTCGCATGGAAACCCTCTGACATGCCAGGTGTACCCAGAGAACTGGCTGAGCATCGTTTGCGTGTCGACCCCAAGGTAAAACCCGTCAAAGTGCACCTTCAGTGGTCCGCCGTTCAGAAGAGAAAAGCAATCGGCAAAGAAGTGGCTCGACTGTTGGCAGCAGAGTTCATCTGTGAAATCGACCACTCCGAGTGGCTTGCCAATGTCGTCATGGTCCCCAAGAAGGACGATTCACTTCGCATGTGCATTGATTTCAAGCATATCAATCGGGCCTGCCCGAAAGATCAGTTCCCTCTCCCCCATATCGATCAGATTGTTGACTCGACTGCTGGGTGTGAGCACTTGTATTTTTTAGATGCGTATTCCGGGTATCATCAGATCCAACTGTATGGTCCCGATGAAATAAAAACAGCCTTCATCACCCCATTCGGGTGCTTTTGCTATGTCACCATGCCATTCGGTCTTAAAAATGTCGGAGCCACGTTCATGAGAATGATCCAGAAGTGCCTGCTCACCCAAATCAGTCGGAATGTGGAGGCATACATGGATGACATCGTGGTCAAGTCTCGCAAAAGTTCCGACCTATTGACTGATCTCGCAGAAACCTTTACCAACCTAAGAAGGTACGATATCAAGCTTAATCCGTCAAAGTGCACATTCAGAGTTCCAGGAGGAAAGCTGCTCGGTTTTCTCGTTTCCGAACGAGGGATTGACGCCAATCTAGAAAAAGTTGATACCATCCTCCAAATGAAACGCCCCGTGCGAGTGCATGACGTTCAGAAACTGACTGGTTGTTTGGCCGCCTTGAGTCGATTCATCTCTCGTCTCGGTGAAAAGGCCCTGCCTCTTGACCGATTGATGAAGAAATCTGATAAGTATGAGTGGTCTGAAGAAGCTAATGTAGCGTTTGCAGAGCTTAAAGCCCTGCTTTCCACCCAGCCGGTGCTCACCGTGCCAATCAGCAAAGAGCCTTTACTGCTTTATATTGCAGCCACTGGACAAGTTGTCAGTATAGTACTCACGGTCGAGCGAGAAGAGGAAGGAAAAGCTTACAAGGTTCAATGCCCAGTTTATTAGCTCTCTGAAGTTTTGACTCCGTCCAAGCAACGCTATCCTCATTATCAGAAGCTTGTCTATGGAATTTACATGACCATGAAGAAGGTTGCACATTACTCCTCTGATCACTCTATTACAGTCGTCAGCGACGCACCGTTGTCTGAGATCCTGAATAACAGAGATGCAACTGGTCGAGTAGCAAAATGGGCGATTGAACTCCTTCCACTAGACATCAAGTTTGAGGCAAAGAAAGCTATCAAGTCCCAAGCAATCGCGGATTTCCTTGCCGAGTGGATTGAACAGCAACTACCGACTCAAGTTCACTCGAAACATTGGACTATGTTCTTCGATGGCTCCAAGATGCTAAACGGATCAGGTGCTGGAGTAGTATTGGTGTCCCCCCGTGGAGACAAGCTCAATTACGTTCTCCAGATTCACTTTGATTCCTCCAATAATGAAGCAAAATACGAAGCACTTCTATATGGGTTGCGTATGGCCATTTCACTCGGCGTCCGTCGCATCATCGTGTATGGAGATTCAGATTTGGTGGTTAACTAGGTGATGAAGGAATGGGATGTCAGAATTCCAGCCATGACTGGTTACTGCAATGCTGTCAGGAAGCTGGAAAAGAAGTTTGAGGGGTTGGAACTTCACCATGTGCCCCGATTGAAAAATCAAGCTGCAGATGAGTTGGCGAAGATAGGTTCCAAGAGAGAGGCCATCCCCCGCAATGTGTTTCTGGAACATATTCATTCACCTTCGATTCAGGAGGATCCCTTCACAGAAGAGTCGCCACAACCCAGGAGTGATACAGATCCGACTGAAGTTGACATCCCAGCCATGGTCGACTTAGTCATGGAGGTTCTGGTCATCATTCCCGACTGGACAGTGCCGTACATCGCATACATTCCTAGGAAAGAACATCCGGAGGACGAAGAAGAGGCTCGACAGGTCGTCCGGCGATCTAAGGCCTTTACTGTGATAAAGGGGCAGTTGTTCAGAGAAAGTGCAACTGGAGTTTGCCAGAAGTGTATCAATGCAGAGGAAGGTCGAGTGATCCTCAATTATATTCACTCGAGGACCTGTGGTCACCATGCGTCCTCTCGGACCATCGTGGACAAAGCATACCGAGCCGGATTTTACTCGCCGCGGGCCAACGAGATGGCTAAGGAAATAGTGGACAAGTGTGAAGGCTGCCAGTTTTACTCCAACATGTCTCATAAACCTGTGTCAGCTCTAAAAACAATTCCACTCGTCTGGCCTTTCGCCGTCTAAGGACTGGACATGGTTGGACCTCTAAGGACAGGTAGGAGTGGATTTACTCATGTGCTGGTAGCAGCCGACAAGGTCACCAAGTGGATCGAAGCCAAGCCCATCAAAAGCCTTGAAGCAAGCACGACTGTGAGTTTCATCAGGGAACTTATATTTAGATATGGCGTCCCGCACAGCATCATCACGGATAATGGCTCGAACTTCGATTCTGAAGAATTGCAAGCCTTTTGTGCCTCCCAAGGCACGAGAGTCGACTACGCTTCGATCGCTCATCCTCAGTCGAATGGGAAGGCCGAGCGGGCAAATGGATTGATTCTCAAAGGATTGAAGCCTCGGTTGATGCGTGACCTGAAACATGTAGCAGGAGCCTGGGTCGACGAGCTCCCATCCGTACTGTGGGGGTTGAGGACAACCCCTAACCGGTCGACTGGAAGGACTCCATTCTTCCTAGTCTACGGAGCTGAAGCCGTGCTCCCCAGTGATTTGCTCCACAATGCACCTCGAGTCGAACTCTTCTCAGAAGAAGAAGCAGAACAGGCTCGGCAAGATGCAGTCGATCTCTTGGAAGAAGAAAGAGATATGGCCTTGATCCGGTTGACCATTTATCAGCAATACTTGCATAGTTTTCACGTTAGACACGTGAGGGGTCGAGCATTTCAAGAAGGAGACCTGGTTCTTCGAGTGGACCAGCAAAGACCTCACAAGCTTGCTCCTACTTGGGAAGGCCCTTTCGTCATCACCAAGGTGCTCCACAACAGAGCATATCGTCTCTTCAACGTCGAACATAATAAAGATTAGCCACGCTCCTGGAATGCGGATCTGCTCTGCCCTTTCTATTCTTAAATATTGGGAATGATGAGATGTAATAAGAAATACCTTTTAGTTTGACTATCAAAAGACATAATTTACTTCTTTCAAATGATTGTTGTTTATTTCTTTTGTAGGAACTACCTTAGCTGCGAATCTATTTCGCCTAAGACGAAGTGATAAAAATCCTATGGAGTGATGAGTCTCCCTCTCACTCGGGGGCTTAGCTGCAGCCCAGTGCTCGCCTAAGTGATAAAAATCCTACCGAGTGAAGAGTCTGCCTCTCACTCGGGGGCTTAGCTGCAGCCTAGTGCTCGGATAAGTGACCTGAAATATGTAGCAGGAGCCTGGGTCGACGAGCTCCCATCCGTACTGTGGGGGTTGAGGACAACCCCTAACCGGTCGACTGGAAGGACTCCATTCTTCCTAGTCTACGGAGCTGAAGCCGTGCTCCCCAGTGATTTGCTCCACAATGCACCTCGATTCGAACTCTTCTCAGAAGAAGAAGCAGAACAAGCTCGGCAAGATGCAGTCGATCTCTTGGAAGAAGAAAGAGATATGGCCTTGATCCGGTTGACCATTTATCAGCAATACTTGCATAGATTTCACGCTAGACACGTGAGGGGTCGAGCATTTCAAGAAGGAGACCTGGTTCTTCGAGTGGACCAGCAAAGACCTCACAAGCTTGCTCCTGCTTGGGAAGGCCCTTTCGTCATCACCAAGGTGCTCCACAATAGAGCATACTGTGTCTTCAACGTCGAACATAATAAAGATTAGCCACGCGCCTGGAATGCGGATCTGCTCCGCCCTTTCTATTCTTAAATATTGGGAATGATGAGATGTAATAAGAAATACCTTTTAGTTTGACTATCAAAAGACATAATTTACTTCTTTCAAATGATTGTTGTTTATTTCTTTTGTAGGAACTACCTTAGCTGCGAATCTATTTCGCCTAAGACGAAGTGATAAAAATCCTATGGAGTGATGAGTCTCCCTCTCACTCGGGGGCTTAGCTGCAGCCCAGTGCTCGCCTAAGTGATAAAAATCCTACCGAGTGAAGAGTCTGCCTCTCACTCGGGGGCTTAGCTGCAGCCTAGTGCTCGGATAAGTGATAAAAATCCTACCGAGTGATGAGTCTGCCTATCACTCCAGGGCTTAGCTGCAGCCCAGTGCTCGCCTAAGGGATAAAAATCCTACCGAGTGATGAGTCTGCCTCTCACTCGGGGGCTTAGCTGCAGCCCAGTGCTCGCCTAAGTGATAAAAATCCTACCGAGTGAAGAGTCTGCCTGTCACTCGGGGGCTTAGCTGCAGCCCAGTGCTCGCCTAAGTGATAAAAATCCTACTGAGTGATGAGTCTGCCTCTCACTTGGGGGCTTAGCTGTAGCCCAGTGCTCGTCTAAGTGATAAAAATCCTACCGAGTGATGAGTCTGCCTCTCACTCGGGGGCTTAGCTGCAGCCCAATGCTCGCCTAGGGAATAAAAATCCTACCGAGTGATAAGTCTGCCTCTCACTCGGGCGCTTAGCTGCAGCCCAGTTGAGGGAGTCCTGGACTAGGGGTTGTCCGGATAGCCGGACTATCATCATCGGCCGGACTCCAAGACTATGAAGATACAAGATTGAAGACTTCGTCCCGTGTCCGAATGGGACTTTCCTTGGCATGGAAGGCAAGCTTGGTAATACGGATATGTAGATCTCCTACCATTGTAACCGACTCTGTGTAACCCTAGCCCTCTCCGGTGTCTATATAAACCGGAGGGTTTTAGTCCGTAGGACAAACAGCCATTACAACAATCATACCATAGGCTAGCTTCTAGGGTTTAGCCTCCTTGCTCTCGTGGTAGATCTACTCTTGCACTACCCATATCATCAATATTAATCAAGCAGGAGTAGGGTTTTACCTCCATCGAGAGGGCCCGAACCTGGGTAAAAACATCGTGTCCCTTGTCTCCTGTTACCATCCGCCTAGAGGCACAGTTCGGGACCCCCTACCCGAGATCCGTCGGTTTTGACACCGACATTGGTGCTTTCATTGAGAGTTCCTCTGTGTCGTCACCAATAGGCTTGATGGCTCCTTCAATCATCAACAACTACGCAGTCCAGGATGAGACTTTTCTCCCCGGACAGATTTTCGCGTTCGTCGGCTTTGCACTGCGGGCCAATTCGCTTGGCCATCTGGAGCAGATCGAAAGCTACGCCCCTGGCCGTCAGGTCAGATTTGGAAGCCTAAACTTCACGACCGACATCCGCGGAGACTTGATCTTCGATGGATTCGAACCACACCGAGCGTGCCGCGCTGTCACGATGGGCATGATTTAGCTTTGCCGCCGGACAGTGCCCTAGAAGCCGCACATGAGTCCGCTCCGACCCCTAGTTCGGAGCCGACCGCGCAGATCGAGGACAGGTGGCTGGACGCCGCCTCGGGAACTACAATCTCTATGGCGATGGAGCCAAACACTGACCTTGTCCCTTGTAAAGCTCATGACTCTGAGGTGTCGGACTCCTTGCCGGACTCCGTACCTCCTGCGCCCCTACCAATCGAATCCGATTGGGCGCCGATCATGGAGTTCACCGCCGCGGACATCTTTCAGCACTCACCCTTTGGAGACATTCTGAATTCGCTAAAACGTCTCTTGTTATCAGGAGAGCCCTGGCCGGACTGCGGTCAGGACGGTTGGGATGCGGACAATGAAGAAATTCAAAACCCACCCACCACCCACTTTGTAGCCACTGTCGACGATCTAACCGACATGCTAGACTACGACTCCGAAGACATCGACGGTATGGACGACGATGCCGGAGACGACCAAGAACCAGCGCCTACGGGGCACTGGAAGACCACCTCGTCATACGACATATACATGGTGGACATCCCAAAGGATGGGAACGACGAAGAAGCAGCGGAGGCAGATTCCCCTAAGAAACAGCCCAAGCGCCGATATCATCGGCGCCGCTCTAAATCTCGCCACAGCAAGAATGGAGATTCCAGCACTGGAGATAATAACACTCCAGAAAGTGCCGAAGACAACCCCCTCTAGCAAGATTCAGCACAGGAGGACGGAGAAGCCAGCCCTCCCGAGAGAGCAGCAGACGAAGAGGTCGAGGATGACAATTACATGCCTCCATCCGGAGACGAGGCAAGCCTCAACGATGACGAATTTGTCATGCCCGAGGATCCAGTCGAACAAGAGCGTTTTAAATGCAGGCTTATGGCCACGGCAAATAGCCTAAAGAAAAAGCAGCAACAGCTTCAAGCTGATCAAGATCTGCTAGCCGACAGATGGACTGAAGTCCTTGCGGCCGAAGAGTATGAACTCGAACGCCCCTCCAAAAGCTACCCAAAACGGAAGTTGCTCCCCCGATTAGAGGAGGAGGCATATAAACCTTCATCACTAGCGCACAATACGGCAGACCGACCACCTCGTGGCCGCGACAGAGAGGCCTCTAGGCCCTCCATCAGGACCATACCCCGGCATCGCTCGAAAAGTACGAAGCCACAGGGGAATGCGCCGGACTTGCGAGACATATTGGAGGACAAAGCAAGACAATCAAGATCGATCTATGGATCACGTGGGCGCCCCACGATGCGAGACGACTACTGTCGTGCCGGATACATCAACTCCGGCCGGGCCGAACAAAGTAGAGAAAGCTCTCTTGAGCTACGTCGCGATATTGCCCAATATAGGGGCGCCGCACACCCACTATGCTTCACAGATGAAGTAATGGATCATCAAATCCCTGAAGGGTTTAAACCCGTGAACATTGAATCCTACGATGGCACAACAGATCCCGCGGTTTGGATCGAAGACTATCTCCTTCACATCCATATGGCCCGTGGTGACGATCTCCACGCCATCAAATATCTCCCACTCAAGCTTAAAGGACCAGCTCGGCATTGGCTTAACAGCTTGCCAGCAGAATCAATTGGGTGTTGGGAGGACCTGGAAGCCGCATTCCTTGACAACTTCCAGGGCACATATGTGCGACCACCAGACGCTGATGACCTAAGCCACATAATTCAGCAGCCAGACGAAACAGCCAGACAATTCTGGACACGGTTCCTCACAAAGAAAAATCAAATCGTCGACTGTCCGGATGCAGAGGCCCTCGCAGCCTTCAAACACAACATCCGCGACGAGTGGCTGGCCCGGCACCTAGGACAGGAAAAGCCGAAATCCATGGCAGCCCTCACATCACTCATGACCCGCTTCTATGCAGGGGAGGACAGCTGGCTAGCCCGCAGTAACAACCTCAGCAAAAATGCTGGCAGTCCAGATACTAAGGACCGCAATGGCAGGTCGCGTCGAAACAAAAACAAACGCCGCGTTAACGGCGATAACACTGAGGATACGGCAGTCAACGCCGGATTCAGAGGCTCTAAACCCGGTTAGCGGAAGAAGCCATTCAAAAGAACCACTCCGGGTCCATCAAATTTGGACCGAATACTCGACCGCTCTTGCCAGATACATGGCACCCCTGAAAAGCCAGCTAATCACACTAACAGGGATTGTCGGTATTCAAGCAGGCAGGCAAGTTAATTGCCGAAAACAACGACAAGGGGATGCATAGCGATGACGAGGAAGAGACCCGGCCGCCAAACAGTAGAGGACAGAAGGGTTCCCCCCCACAAGTGCGGACGGTAAACATGATATACGCAACCCATATACCCAAGAGGGAGCGGAAGCGTGCACTTAGGGATGTATATGCGATGGAGCCAGTCGCCCCAAAGTCCAATCCATGGTCCTCTTGCCCGATCACTTTTGATCGAAGGGACCACCCCACCAGTATCCACCACGGCGGATTCGCCGCATTGGTTTTAGACCCAATCGTCGATGGATTTCACCTCACAAGAGTCCTGATGGACGGCGGCAGCAGCCTGAACCTGCTTTATCAGGACACAGTGCGCAAGATGGGCATAGACCCCTCAAGGATTAAACCTACAAAGACGACCTTCAAAGGCATCATACCAGGTGTAGAGGCCAATTGTACAGGCTCAGTCACACTGGAAGTGGTCTTCGGATCCCCGGATAACTTCCGAAGTGAAGAGTTAATCTTCGATATAGTCCCGTTCCGCAGCCGCTATCATGCTCTGCTCGGACGGACCGCGTCTGCCAAGTTCAACACGGTGCAGCATTATGCATACCTCAAGCTCAAGATGCCAGGCCCTCGAGGAGTCATCACGGTCAATGGAAACACTGAACGCTCCCTCCGAACGGAGGAACACACACCAGCTCTCGCGGCAGAAGTACAGAACAACCTCTCAAGGCAATTTTCGAGTCCGGCCGTTAAGCGGCCGGACACGGCCAAACGCGCCCGGAGTAATGTACAACAAGACCGCCTGGCCCATTCCGAGCACGCATAGCAATGCGGCCGCAATCCCAGCCCTTGCATGATTGCAAGACCAGTCCTTCACGTATATCATTACGCTCTGGAGATACCATAGGCATAGGGGGAGGGGCACGACCACGACAGGCCCAGAGTGCGGCTCAACCACACCAGGGGCTCCCAAGTGCGTCGCTCTTTTTCTTTTTTTCTTTTTTCTTATCCACAGGACTCCGTTCACCAGAGGCCTTGTCCGGCAGTAGACCTGCCGAACTCACGATACAACAACCAGGGAAGGAGAAAGGCTACAACGAAAACTAAGGTGGTCTCCATTACGAGCATTAAATCTGTTTAATACACCATTCCGTAGCCTACCCCTGGAGGGGGACATGTTTAAATAGTCCAATCCCTTGCTTAACGCACTAGTTGTATCGCTCCGCATTCATGGCAGTATTTCTGAATAAACAATGCATCACTTTTTGCTTATAGCTACATTTCTTTTTATATACATATGTTCATTTGCGGCATCCTGCATCCGTACACTTTGGTACGGCCGAATACACCAGGGGCTTATGTTCCCCGCATTATGGTGTGACAAGTCCGAACACTTTCCCAAGTGCGGCACCCCGAACTTATAGCATTATATGCATCGGCTCTGAATCATGTCTTGGGTCAATAGTTGGGTTTGCCCGGCTCCCATGTTTTGGTACCTTATGTTCCGTTTTATCGGCTAAGGTAGCACTGGGAGAACCACTGCGATTGCGCCCCGGTTGAGCTGGGCGAGCGCCTCGGTGGAGAAAGCTAAAACTGACCGTCATGATAAGGCAAGAGCTGGTCGCTGTTCGAGAGGTCTTTTCGAGTCCCTAAAGACTTATGCCGCTTAGAGCGAGGAACCGGCTTTGTCCGGCCCAGGCGTGGATAGCGCCCCGAACTCGGTCTTCCGAATACTAGGGGCTTCGCCGAAATTTAAAATTATAGAATTCTATGGCTAAGTGAGAGTGTTCAAGCATTATAAGTCCGGTTGCCTTGTTCGTCGTGTTGAGTGCCTCCCTAGATGGACCCAAAAATGGGAAAAAGAGCGCTCAGGTTTATACCGAACACCCCAGCACTCGTGGCATGGGGGTTGAAGCCGACGACTTGCCATCTCTCAGATTTTATAAACGGCCGCACAGAAGGTAATATTTTAAATTAATAAGCGTTGCTTAGCGCATACGAACAAAGTTTTCAGCGCACAGGATAACACATTGCGAGTCTGCTCAAATATTACATCTTTGGAGCACTCGTCCGCAATCTTGCGGGCACCCTTCAGGACACTCTTATAGTACATTTCGGGCGTGCGATACTCCTTGCCCGCCGGCGGCGCATCTGTTAGAAGCTTCTCAGCATCCAGCCTGCCCCAGTGCACTTTTGCACGAGCAAGGGCCCGACGGGCACCTTCAATGCAGGCGGAGCGCTTGACGACTTCCACCCAGGGACACGCATCCACCAGCCGCCGCACTAAGCCAAAGTAGCTCCCAGGCATGGCCTCCCAGGGCCACAGCCGAACTATGAGGCCCTTCATGGCCTGTTTGGCTATGTTGTGGAGCTCGACCAGCTACTTTAGTTGGTCGCTAAGGGGCACCGGATGTCCGGCCTCAACATATTGAGACCAGAAGACCTTCTCCGTTGAGCTATCCTCCTCGGCCCGGTAGAATGCAGCGGCATCGGACACGCTGCGAGGCAGATCTGCAAACGCTCCTGGAGAGCTCCGAATTCGGGTAAGTAACAGGTAATTCACTTTCACATGCTTGCTTTGCATGAAAAAAGCCTTACCCGCCGCTATTCTCTTCAAATCGTCCACCTCCTGGAGAGCCTTGTGGGCTTTGGCCTTAGCGTCTTTGGCACTCTCAAGAGCCGAGGCAAGCTCGGACTCTCGAGTCCTCGAGTCACGCTCCAAACTCTTGTGCTTCTCCACAAGAACCTGGAGCTCTTGCTGCACCTCCGCCACCCTCGCCTCCTGCTTCTCCCGCTCGGCTCGCTCCGCGGCCGCATTGCGCTCGGCCGCAGACACGGCCTCCTTAAGGGTCGCCACCTTGTTCGTGGCCCCTGGAGTACCCACGTTATCCTTGTTATTTTTCTTGCAACCAAAATCCTTTTCTGTAAGGTACAAATTTAATACGGTGTCACTCACCTTCCCTGTCCTCGAGCTGCTTCTTGGCATGGCCGAGCTCACTCTCGGACCGATCGAGGTTCTGCTTCAAAGCATCGACCTCCGTAGTCAGTGCGGTAGAGGTCAGCAACGCAGCCTGCAATCCCATATTAACATAATTTTTTAGACCTCCTGCGTATATCTTTTTAGATCCTCACTCCGGCTTTTCTTTCCGAACACCGAACCGAGCATCAGGGGCTACTGTCTATGCGGTATTACATTACATATTTTTAATTTTCTTACCTCAAAGCCCGTTAGAAGGCTGCCGCAGGCTTCGGTCAACCCGCTCTTGGCGAGCTGAACCTTCTGAATCACCACGCTCATTATAGTGCGGTGTTCTTCCTCGATGGAAGCGCCGTTGAGCGCCTCCAACAAGTTGTCCGGCGCCTCCAGTTGGACGGAGGCCGCCGGTGTCACGGTCTTGCCCTTCTTACGAAGGGGCCGCCTGCCGGACTCCGGAACCACTACTGGTTCCGGTGCGGAGTCCGGCACATAGTCCGGGAGGCTGCCTTGCGGCACCTCCGGAGCCTCGTCCTCCCGATGAGTCCCCTCCTGGGATCCCACCTCAGCGTCGTTAGCGCCACGGGGAGTTGAGGCGGTCGGAAGGGAATCCACATCCGACGGAGCCAAGGACCCGCTCGATGAAGCGGGAAGATCATCCTCGGCCGGACTACAGGTAGTGTGCGGCATTAGAAGGACACTATGTGGCACCAAGAGAAATTATAAATCATTTAGGAATCCAGATACTTACGATCTTGCCGGGGGCTTGGCCCTTGAGGGCCACTCCCCGTTGCCGTCGCCGGCATTGGCGGAGCAGTCCGGAGGAAGGTTCCTTCCCTTCTTGGACCCTTCGGCCTCCCCCATTGGGGAAGCCTTCCTTTTCTTCTCTCCTCCCTCTTGGGGAGAGTCCTCTTTCTCCTCATCCTCGGGGGAGGAGTCCGCCTTGGAGCCATCGGACGACGAGTCCGATACCACCTGGCGCCGGGAACTTCTTCGGGTTCCCGTGGCCTTTTTCTTGGCCTTCTTCTCCGGCACCATGTAAAGTGTCGGGACTAGCAGCCTCGTTAAACGGGTGTCCGCTGGGTCTTCAGGGAGGGGAGCCGGACAGTTAACCTGTCCGTACGTCCTCTGCCAGTCCTGTTAAAGGCATGGGGAATTTTAGATCCCACAATAGAGTCAAACTATGAAAGAAATAAATGTCCCATAAAGGATAACATATCTTACCGCACCGGCCGGGCGCTGCGTGCTGAATCCGCGATCTTCAGTTGCGGATGCGGGGGCTTCTCCCCCCTTGAACAGCACCCTCCAGGCCGCTTCGTACGTTGTGTCGAAGAGCCCGCTAAGGGTCCGGTGCTATGCCGGATCAAACTCCCACAGGTTGAAGGCCCGTTGTTGGCAGGGGAGAATCCAGCGGACGAGCATGACCTAGATCACGTTGACAAGCTTAAGCTTCTTGTTCACCAGGGTCTGGAGACAGGACTGGAGTCCGGTCAGCTCCTCTGAACTTCCCCATAGCAAGCCCTTCTCTTTCCAGGAGGTGAGCTGCATGGGGGTACCAGATCTGAACTCGGGGGACGTAGCCCATTTAGGGTCACGCAGCTCGGTGATATAGAACCACCCCGATTGCCACCCTTTGATGGTTTCCACGAAGGCGCCCTCGAGCCAAGTGACGTTGGGCATTTTTCCCACCATGGCACCTCGGCACTCCGCTTGGTTGCCCTTCACAACCTTCGTCTTGACATTGAAGGTCTTTAGCCACAAGCCGAAGTGGGGCTGGATGCAGAGGAAGGCCTCGCACACGACGATAAACGCCGAGATGTTGAGGATGAAGTTTGGCGCCAGATCGTGGAAGTCCAGGCCGTAGTAGTACATGAGCCCCCGGACGAAGGGATGAAGTGGGAAGCCTAGTCCACGGAGGAAGTGGGGAAGAAATACGACCCTCTCATGGGGCCTGGGGGTGGGGATGAGCTGCCCCTTGTCGGGCAGCCGGTGCGCGATGTCGCTGGACAGGTATCCGGCGCCGCGCAGTTTTTCGATGTGCCCCTCCGTAACGGAGGAGGCCATCCACTTGCCTCCCGCTCTGGACATGGCTGGAGAAGGTTGAGGCGAGTTGTGCGGGCTTGGGCGCTGGAGCTCGAGTGCGCGGAGATGGATAGGCAGAGGAGGAAGAAGGCGTAGGTAAAAAGGGTGGATCCTTATCCCCTTATATATGGGCGGACGAAGACTATGCGTCCCCACCAGCCTGGTAAAACTCGCCTATCTCCCGAGCACCGCAATCAATGGCGCGGTTGGGTTACCCATGTCCGTATTGATGGGAATCCCGGAATAAGGGGAACACGATCTCTGCTTCGACAAAACGTGCCAAGGAAACCGCTTCGCTAAACGCGTTGAGGCGGTATAGTAAAAACAATTCAAGTAAAGGCTTGGTAGTGGTGTGACGTCACGCCACAAAATACGTCAGCGGAATGAACTTGTATACATACTATTCTCTCTACGGTGGTATGTGGAATTTATTTTGCAGAGCCGGACACTATCCTGGTGTTCACAAATCTTCTATGATTAATTCGGAGGAGGAACCCGCCTTGCAATGCCCAACAATATGCGCGCCGGACTCATCGTCATTGAAGCCTGGTTCAGGGGCTACTGAGGGAGTCCTGGACTAGGGGGTGTCCGGATAGCCGGACTATCATCATCGGCCGGACTCCAAGACTATGAAGATACAAGATTGAAGACTTCGTCCCGTGTCCGGATGGGACTTTCCTTGGCGTGGAAGGCAAGCTTGGCAATACGGATATGTAGATCTCCTACCATTGTAACCGACTCTGTGTAACCCTAGCCCTCTCCGGTGTCTATATAAACCGGAGGGTTTTAGTCCGTAGGACAAACAACCATTACAACAATCATACCATAGGCTAGCTTCTAGGGTTTAGCCTCCTTGATCTCGTGGTAGATCTACTCTTGTACTACCCATATCATCAATATTAATCAAGAAGGAGTAGGGTTTTACCTCCATCGAGAGGGCCCGAACCTGGGTAAAAACATCGTGTCCCTTGTCTCCTGTTACCATCCGCCTAGACGCACAGTTCGGGACCCCCTACCCGAGATCTGCCGGTTTTGACACCGACACCAGTGCTCGCCTAAGTGATAAAAATCCTACCGAGTGAAGAGTCTGCCTCTCACTCGGGGGCTTAGCTGCAGCCCAGTGCTCGCCTAAGTGATAAAAATCCTACCGAGTGATGAGTCTTCCTCTCACTCGGGGGCTTAGCTACAGCCCAGTGCTCGCCTAAGTGATAAAAATCCTACCGAGTGATGAGTCTGCCTCTCACTCGGGGGCTTAGCTGCAGCCCAGTGCTCACCTAAGTGATAAAAATCCTACCGAGTGATGAGTCTGCCTCTCACTCGGGGGCTTGGTTGCAGCCAAGTGCTCGCCTAAGTTTGAAAAATCCTACCGAGTGATGAGTCTGCCTCTCACTCTGGGGCTTGGCTGCAGCCAAGTGCTCGCCTAAGTTTGAAAAATCCTACCGAGTGATGAGTCTGCCTCTCACTTGGGGGCTTAGCTGCAGCCCAGTGCTCGCCTAAGTGATAAAAATCCTACCAAGTGATGAGTCTGCCTCTCACTCGGGGGCTTGGCTGCAGCCCAGTGCTCGCCTAAGTTTGAAAAATCCTACCGAGTGATGAGTCTGCCTCTTACTCGGGGGCTTAGCTGCAGCCCAGTGCTCGCCTAAGTGATAAAAATCCTACCGAGTGATGAGTCTGCCTCTCACTCGGGGGCTTGGCTGCAGCCCAGTGCTCGCCTAAGTTTGAAAAAATCCTACCGAGTGGTGAGCAAACCTCTCACTCGGGGGGCTTAGCTGCAGTCCCGTACTCGCCTAAGTTTGAAACATCCCACCGAGTGGAGAGCAAACCTCCCACTCGGGGGCTTAGCTGCACTCCTGTACTCGCCTAAGTTTGAAAAATCCTACCGAGTGGTGAGCAAACCTCCCACTCAGAGTCTTAGCTGCAGTCCCGTACTCGTCTAAGTTTGAAAAATCCTACCGAGTGGTGAGTAATCCTCCCACTTGGAGGCTTAGCTGCAGTCCCGTACTCGCCTAAGTTTGAAAAATCCTATTGAGTGGTTAGCAATCCTCCCACTCTCAAAGGCTTAGCTGCAGCCCAGTGCTCGCCTAAGTTTGAAAAACCTTACTGGGTGGTTGACAGGAACGTCAAGACGATTGATGAGTGCCTTGCTGATGAGCTGATCAATGCTTCTCAAGGATCACCCAATCGGTTGACAAGAACGTCAAGACCATTGCTGGATGCCTTGCTGATGAGTTGATCAATGCTACTCAAGGATCACCCAATCGGTTGACAGGAACGTCAAGACCATTGCTGAGTGTCTTGCTGATCAGCTGATCAATGCTACTCAAGGATCACTCGATCGGCCGAATAGAACATCAAGACCATTGCTGAATGCCTTGCTGATGAGCTGATTAATGCTACTCGAGGATCGCCCGATCAGTCGACTAGAACGCCAAGACTATTGTTGAATGCCTCGCTGACGAGATGATCAATGTTGCTCAAGGATCGCCTGATCAGTCGACTGGCCATCCTTCTCCAGAAGCTGCATCAAGCAAACAGACAACAATTCGAGAGAAAAAACAATTTCGTTCGAAGACAGACGCAATATATGAGATGATAAATCCAAAGTTTCTTAACCGCAGAATAAAGTGCTCGGGCATCAGGCCCGAAGGAGTTTTAATGGTTACAAATTCACTCAGCATTCCGAGGCAAATAAAAGTGAGGCATAATGTTTTTTAATCACTCGGCAGGAGAAGGGCTGGCCGGGTCGCAGAAGCTGTCGAGGTCGATGCTGTCAGTGATGCGAGTGGCTGCCTCGAGGAAAGTGTCCATGAAGTCCTGGAAGGAGTGCTTCTTAGTGTTTTCCACTTTGAGAGCTGCCAGTTTTTCTTCCTTAGCCTCCTTGTAGTGCACTCGGACCAAAGACAAGGCGACATCAGCACCACAGCGGGCGGAAGATTTCTTCCGCTCTTGCACTCGGCTTGGAATCTGATTTAGTCGAGTCATCAAAGACTCAAGATCTTGAGACATTTCCGCCCGAGGCCAGAGTTCAGCATCCACCTGGGCCATCGCCGCCTTCAGCCGAGCCAGATAAGCAACCGCCCCATCTAAGCACGACTCCAATCAAAGCAGATTCATTGCGGTGTCATCTTTCACCGGACAGTTGATGGGGTCAAGACCCGTCTCCACCCGCCCAGTTTCAGCCTCAAAGTCCTGACACAGTTCTGTCCCATTGCAAAAAGTGATGAATCGACGGCGTGACAACAAAGTTCAATTGGCAATAAAGTGATGAGTCGACTGATCATACCTTTAAGCTTCAGAACAAGTTTGGCGGCAAGTTGCTCAAGATAGGACTCTAGCTTGTCGGTCTTGGTCTTGAGGCCCGCCAACTTCAGTGGTTAGATTTTCCTTGTCCTTCTTCAGGTGCTCGACTTCCCGATTGGCGTCTGAGATGGTAGTCTTCAGCTTCGCGTTCTCCTCCTCCAGTTTGCTGACCGAAGCCAGCTTTTGGTCCGCAAGCTTCGTCTTCTCGCGTGCTTCCTTCTGAGCGGCTGCCAGATCTAGATCCTTCAGCTCCAAAGCCTCCTTCATCCTCTCTAAAGAAACAACACTCTTCAGACGAGACTGAAGTTGACGATTTTCGCTACGCACATCTGCTCGTGTGAAATCACTCGGTTCAAAGAGACTGAAGAAAAAACTAGTGCAAAGTATGAAGCTACAAAACAGACAAAATGGTCGAGTGATTACCTCCCATGATGGCCGTTTCTTGTTGGGCAATCTTTAGATTCTTCTTGGCAAGTTCGAGGTCAAGTTCAACGCTGATATGCTTCTTCTTTAACTCGGTGAGCTGAGCTCCAAGATCACAAGACGTCTGCAGCCGAGCTCCAAGCAACAGTGAAAGCAAAGAATTACTCTAAGACTACTGCCGAATCAAATATTCAACAGTAGTCTCGGGGACTACACCCAGTGGGTGCACTAAGCGTGCCCCCACTGGATCAGATCAATACTCAGCATGAGTTCAAAAAAAGAGAGAGATACATCATTAGACCTCGGTCGACTGCCAGCAGCCGACCGTGGTCTCGGGGACTACACCCAGTGGGTGCACTCGACGTGCTCCCACTGATTCAAAAAAGTGCAAAATTGAAGATTTCCTGAGTTCTAAGCAAAGGAACACCCACTGGGTGATCAGATATAAGGCGACATTCAAAAGTTCAGTCGGAATTTTGCTGACCTAGACATTGGTCTGAAGGGCAGTGGTGGCGTTGTAAGCTATCTGACTGGCTTCATGCATCACTTTCACCTGCTCCATGACAAGATTCGCCTGGCGAAGAGCTTCCCTAGCGGCACCCGGTGAGTCGTCTGGAGTCTGATATGTAGCAAAGAGGGATGGCTCCAGAGGGGTCGAAGTAGTTGCCGGGTCGGATGAGTGGAGTTGCACCGGTGCAGTAGGTGCCTGTGAAATCGAACCCGATGGATGATCAGTCGTCAAAGGGTTAGAGAATGGGACGTTGGTCCGGACTATCGCCTCGGGCGCCGGTGTTGACTGAGGGACCTGGACTTCAAGCTTCTTCCTGCTTGAGCCTCCACTCTTCTTCCTCCTCTCCTGTAGAGGCACTTCTTCTTCTTCGTCATCAGGAAGCACAACAATATCTTGCGGAGCTACATAAGAAGAGAAGTATCAAATTTTCAGTCAATGGACCACCCACTCGACTAAACAGAACTTGGTCGAACGAACTTACCAGCTTGTGAGGTGGCCTCTTCGTCTCCTGGGGCCTTATCAACGTCCATGTCAGTGGCAGCAGAGGTGGGGCTGGAAGGACACAAGAATTGGTCGGTCAGATCAAGAAAATCTTCAGTCGACTTATGGAAACACAAACAAGATACCCACCCTAAGGCCACGGGGACGTCCATCTTGATGCGCGGCAATGTCTTTCGGGCCTTGGAGGGAGCAACTTTAAGCTGCTTGGCCACCTTCTCCGTCGGCTCCGGAGTCGACGTCCAAGTGCGCTTCTGAGTATTGGGACTCAGACCCACACATTTCCCGCGCCCGCCAGCCGGATCATGCTGCTGTTTGGATCGATGTTCGGAGCGCGGCGGCGAGTCGACTTCCTCCTCCTCGTCCAACTCCTCGCTCTCCTCCTCCTCCTCGTCTCCCTGAGAATCCCACTTGGCACTATCTTCTGCGCTGTCCTCCCCCTCCTGGGCCTGTTCCAAAGCCTGTTCACCATTGGGCATCGAATGCATCTCAGTGAACACCTGCAGAACAAATTGGTCGAGCAAGAGTCGGTCAATATCAAGTGTAGTCGGAGCATAAATGAGAAGCAGTCGGGACAAAAAGCATACCTTGTCAGGTGGGTTTACGCTACTAAAGGGAACAACTCGCCTTGATCCTCTGGGATTATCCTGATTGCCTGTGATGCTCCTCAGCCACAAAGCCACCATTTCAGACGACACTTCTTCTGGATGGACCCGAGCGGTGTCGTCCGCTCCGGAATACAGCCACATCGGGTGATCGTGGGCCTAGAGAGGCTATATGCGTTGACTGAGGAACACCTCCAACAGATCCAGACCCGTAACACCGTCATTGATAAGCTGAACCACCCAATCCATCAACATCCTCGTCTCCATGGTCTCGCCAGTAGTCACTTTCAGTGGAGCAGGAGTCTGGACTCGGTCAAATGAGAAGTAGGGAAGGCCGGTCGACTGACCTGGAGCCGTGACATCTTGGCAATAGAACCAAGTCGACTGCCAGCCTCTAACGGAGTTAGGAAGAGTCATGGCAGGAAAGGCACTCCCTTTCCTCTTTTGGATACCTAAACCCCCACACATCTGGATAACATGGGTTTTCGAGTCACTCGACTTCGCCTTTTTACAGATTGGGAATGAATGGTGAGGATGTGTTTGAAAAGACCCCAGTGCGCTCGACACCCCAAGAAGTTCTCACACATCGACACGAAAGCAGCTAAGTACGTGATGGTGTTGGGAGAGAAATGGTGGAGTTGAGCACCAAAAAAGTTCAGGAACCCCCGGAAGAAAGGATGCGGGGGAAGGGAAAAACCGCGGTCGACATGGGTGGCGATCAAGACACACTCAGCCGGTCAAGGCTGAGGACTCATCTCCCCCTCCGGCAACCTCACCGCTCCCTTGGTGATTCACCCCGACTCCGCCAGCTCGTCCAGGACCGCCTGCCGAATCGAAGACCGGATCCAATCGCCCTGGATCCAGCCCGGCGGCAGCCTCGCGCGCGATGACGACCCGCGTTGCTGCTTCTTGCCCTTCGCCACCTCCTTTGTCTTCTTCGCGCGCTCTAGCACTGCCGTCTTGTCCTTCACCATGGTGACGGGGCAGCGGCGTCAGAGCGGAAGAATAAGGTGCGGCGGAGAAGCGGAGAAAGAAGAAGGAAGAGAAGAAGTGCATAGTGCACACGCCTCGGTCCGATCACCTTATAAGAGATTGTTTCCGGGTGGCTGACGCATGGGACCAGGTGATCCCGTCAAATCCCGCAATAGTCGCGCGCAGCGTACGTGGCGAAGAAGGCGGCACGAGAATCGTGGAATCACTGTTTATCCGCTCTGCCCGCTTCGGCACTCCTCGTCCGGCGTGCTTCCCCGAAATTTCGTATCCCGCGAAATCTGAGATACACTGCAGGCAATCGCGCCCAGGATCCCGCGCTCCAACACGACATTCGGCACATGAGGTCTCGAGTTCACTTGACTGTCCACTCAATGGATCAAGGCGACTGAGTCGACGCCGAATACCAGCGCAAGTATTCGGACTTGCAGAAAGCACTCGCGAGGTCCCGAAGCTCGGAACAGGTTCAATTTCAGCCTACTCTACACTCGCGCCTTAATCCATTCGTGGACTACTGATGAGGATACAGACCTGGGGTAGGGTCATAGGCATGACCTACACGTCCTACCCAAGGTCACTACCCCAAAAGATAAGAAGACCAAGAATCCACTCGACAACCAAATCACTCGACCATCATTCCCCACCATCACTCGACTATATGGGGAATCACTCGACTATATCGAAGACCAGGAGTCGAGAAGAACACACAATGGCCGGGCATTCACTCCTTAGTCTTCATGAGCATTAATAGTATTTAAGATTGTCGTTACCTGTAACGCCCTCACTTTATGTACATTAAGTCCTTTGTAATGGAGGTGGGCGGGGGTCCTCACGCACTCTATATAAGCCACCCCCCTCCACTGGGACAAGGGTTCGCACCCCCTGTAACACAACACACATAATCTAATCGACTGCCTTCGGGCACCGAGACGTAGGGCTGTTACTTCCTCCGAGAAGGGCCTGAACTCGTAAAGCTCGTGTGTACATCTTCGCCATAGCTAAGATCTTGCCTCTGCATACCTACCCCCCTTTCTACTGTCAGACTTAGAACCATGACAGTTGGCGCCCACCATGGGGCAGGTGTCTTAGTGACTTATTGGTGAAGTTGCAAGTTTCTCCGATCATCGTTATGGTTTCCGGCGGCGAGATGGTTGAGGGCCGTGAGATCCGGCTCAGCGCGCACGTTTTCGTCGCTGACGACACGGCGTGGCTCCAGCAAGCTCCGCTCGTTGTCGAGGCGCTCCCCGTTCGAGGGGCGACACACTTTCACGTGTGCGTTCATGGTGTCCTTCTTCGGCAGCCGTCGACTCAGTATCAGTCAGCTCCGGCGACATCCTCCCTCCTTGCTTTTCGCCGCCGCAATCAATCCAGTCGGTCGTAGCTTTAGCGGTGGGTGAAGCATGCGGTGGCTCGACGTTCAGCCACTCATCAAGTCGCGACAATCGAGCCCGATGAAGCTCTCCACGGCTTGTTCGATCTGTCGACTAGCTCCTTGGAGATGGTGTCCGAGTGCGATAGCAGCGATCTGGCGGCCGAGGTCCTGATGGTGGACGGTCCGCGTGGTCCGCCTGGATTTCGCCGCAAGGATGGTGAAGAGGCTGGCGGCAATCCATCACGGGTCCACAAGGAGTACCATCCTGAACCACTCTCTTCGCAGCAGAGAGAGGATCTTCATCGTTGCAACATGCACTTCACACGCCCATCGTTGGGGAAACTCTCGAGGCTCCGGCCTTAGAGGAGGCGTGCTTGGCTAACTTGGTTGAGCGCACTTGACTGGAAAACCTGCAGCGCGCTCTCGACGAGCGAGCCCGGGATCGATTTCCTGATTCCAGTCGACGGCAGCTTTCCCCACCTACACCTAAGGTATACTGTACTCCGATTCAGAATCTGTCACATCCCTAGCTTCTGGTGCTGTCTAGTGTTTGCATCTTGCTTGCATCATGTTTAAATTTTTGAAACTTGAATTGAGGAAATTTGGAAGCCTCAAAATTTTAATTAAAAGAGGGGCAAAAACCCTAAAATCTCATTCTTTGTTCCCAAAATGCTCTTCTTAAATGTTTGATAATTTTGGCAAGAGTTCTGGTCCCAACCAAAATATTGAACATTTTTAAGGACTTAATCTTGGGACTTTGAATTTAAATCATTAGCTATTTGAATTTGAATTATATTCATATAATTAGAATATAATTTCAAATACCCCTGAATTATTTTTATGAGCTTTTGAAAAAGTCCATCCAGTAAAATAAAAATACTCAGAGGAGTTTTTGACATTGTTTGAATTTGTTTGAATTCAAAACAGTGGCAAAATATTAACTAAAAACAGATAACAGATAATAAAAAAAGAATGGAAACCTACCTAACTCACCAGCAGCCCATCTGGCGCCCCAGTTGGCCCAGCACTGTGCGGCCCACTAGCCCATAGTGCCAGTCATCACCTACCTCCCGCCAGGAGGACAGCATGCGCGTGGCCGCCGCACGCGAGCACGCGCCCCGCCACCTCCTGCTTGCCGCTTCGCCCTGGCCTCTTCGGGTGATGCCACGCGCTCCCCTCGACCCCCTCCTGCTCTTCCCCGTGCTCATCCCCTCCCCTGGACCTCTCACCCTCACCCACCCGAACGGGTCCGTCGCCGCCGTTCGCCACCATCGCGGCCACCGCCTTCCCCTCGCCTCTCCTACATGCCCAGAAGCTCCGCCACCATCGCCTACGCCTCTCTGTCGACTCACGCGACGCCAAATGCCCCAAAGCGCCGGCCCTGACGTCTTCTTCCTCCTCGGGTCGCCGAGATCGCCACCGTCGCCCTGCTTGCTCCGGACCTCCCCCGCGCCCACTGACCTTTCCATCGTGCTCGCGGTGAGCTTCTCTTCCTCCTCCCCCGAACCCCGTTGCTCGCCGCCTCCTTTAGGCCATAGTTGCGCGGACGCCGAAGCTCGCCGGCACCGTACCTCATTGCCGCCGCGGCCACAGCTGCTGCCACCCACGTCCGAGCTCATCCGCGTGTTCGTTGCAGCCCCAGGAGCCAAACACACCCGCCTGCAGCCCCTACCGTGCTCCGTAGCATCAAACCCGCACGCCACCGAACTCCGGCTACCGCCGCGAGCTCGCTTCCGACGAGCTCGGTCTACCCCAGCTCCTCCCGCTTGCCCCGTTAGATGCGCCTCGTCGTGCTGCATCCGTAGAGCCTGTCCGCTGCTCATTTGGACACTCGTGGGCGATTTCCGAGCCGCGCCGCCGTCTCGGGCCTCGCCGGCGTCGAGTCGCCGGCGAGTTTGACCCTGCTGACCGTTGACCCCGGGTGGACCCAGTTTGACCCCCTGGGTCACTGACGTGTGGGCCCAGGCCCAGCTAATCCTAGATTAGTTTTGTTTAATTAAGTCTAGTTAACCCAACTGATATTTTAGTTAGTAGTGATTTAACATTAATTAATTTAGGTTAGTTAGTTAGTCACTGACGTGTGGACCCCACACGTCAGGTTTGACCTGGACCCGGTTTGTTGACCTACTGACATCAAAACGACGTCATGCTGACGCAGTAACTCCTTTTTCTGGATTTATTCTTATTCAGGAAATTCCAGAAAATACCCCAAACTTCTAAAAATCATATAAATTCAACCGTAACTCGAAATGAAATAATTTATATATGAAAAATGATCAAAAAAATCCAATCTATCCATCTGTACCATTTTCATGCATGTTAGAACAACTTATGCCTACTGTTTAGGACAAATCATATAAATGGCATTTGAATTTCACATATGGAGTTGGGATTTGAACTTAGGGTTCAAACCAACTTCATTTAAATTGTTGCTAGTTGCATTAGCTCAAACCACAGCATATTGCCATGTCATGATCATGCATCATATTGTGCATTGCATTGATTGTGTTTCCTTCTGTGTTGTCGGTATTTGTCCCCTCTCAGTAGACGTGGTTCCAACGATAAGTTCGATGACACCGATGAAGAGTTATATCATCTTCAGAAGTGCCAGGCAAGCAAAACCCCCTTGTTCATTCCGATATAATCCTACTCTCTCGCACTGCTCTCTTTTACTGCATTAGGACAACGATGAGTCATTTGTTACTTGCTGCGGTAGCTGAACCCCTTTATCCTCTGCATGACCTGTCATTGCCACAGTAAATAGATGAAACCCACTAGTATGAGTAGGAGTTGTTTGAGCCCTGTTGTGCCTACTCATTCATGTTTGTTTGTCATGCCTGCTATTGCTTAGAGTTGAGTCAGGTCTGATTCATCGGGAATGAATCAGAGGTGTGTGAACATGTCCTACTGTGTGTGAGCTAAGTGTGTGAACACGATTTGGTAAAAGGTATCGGTGAGAGGCCATGTAGGATTACATGGTGGGTTGTCTCATTGAAGCCGTCCTTAGGAACTGAGTTCTGTGTTTGTGATCCATGATTCAGCTACTACCATACATTGGGCCCTGAAATATGACCCCGCTCGACTTCTTATTCACCCTTGTCCTTTGTCCAGGAGTTGCAAGTAGTTTCTGGTGTTTGTAGTTTGCTGGAGGCCGTGCACAGTGCTGACCGAAGGGGTGGGCTGTGATGCGGTAGGCACGTGGTCGGGTATACCGGGCGCCCGTTTGGTGTCACGGAACCCTGTTCACATCGTTTGGGGCTGTGAGCGAAACCCCGGCCGGATCTCCTCATGGATGGAACCCGAATAGGCGATAAACCTGGACTAGAGACTTGAGTGTTTAGGTAGGTCGTGGTCTACACCCACGTCGGTTTTCGCTTGAAGTCTGCCGAGCACATGTCGTGTGCAGACGCTAAGTGGTGGAAACATGTATGAAGAAGTACACTCCTGCAGGGTTAACATCATCTATTCGAATAGCCGTGTCCGCGGTAAAGGACTTCTGGGTTGCCTATATCAGTTCATAGACAAGTGAAAGTGGATACCCTAAAACACGCAAGATAAGCGTGAGTGCTATGGATGGCGTTCTCGTAGGGAGACGGGAGCGGATCCATAGTGGTGTATTGATATGGTGAATATGTGGACTCGTGTGCGCCACCTCAAAAGAGTTACTTGCAGTCGTAGTTCAGGATAGCCACCGAGTCAAAGCTGGCTTGCTGCAGTTAAACCCCCACCATCCCTTTGTTGATAATGATGCATGTGTAGTTAGTTCTGATGTAAGTCTTGCTGGGTACATTTGTACTCACGTTTGCCTATTTTATGTTTTTGCAAAGAGACCTCAGTCTCACTAGTAGTTCCGCGTGGAGTTCGACGTTTAGCTTGTTACCTCAGCTACGATCTTGTGCCCTCGGCAGGATCTGGTAGATAGTCAGGCTTCTCAGCCTTTTTCATTTATAGATGTCTGTACTCAGACATGATAGCTCCCGCTTGTGTTTTGACTTGTATGCTCTGAATGTTGGGTCATGAGACCCATGTTTGTAATATCTCGCTCCTCGGAGCCTAATGAATAAATACTTGAGTCGTAGAGTCATGTTGTGATGCCATGTTGTATTTGCACATATGGAGCATATTGTGTGTATGATATTGAAATGCTTGGTATGTGTGGGATCTGACTATCTAGTTGTTCATCCTTGGTAGCCTCTCTTACCGGGAAATGTCTCCTAGTGCTTCCATTGAGCCATGGTAGCTTGCTACTGCTCCGGAACACTTAGGCTGGCCGGCATGTGTCCTTCTTCGTTCCTGTGTCTGTCCCTTCGGGGAAATGTCACGCGATGAATACCGGAGTCCTGTTAGCCCGCTACAGCCCGGTTCACCGGAGTCCTGCTAGCCTAGTGCTACAGCCTGGATTCACTCGCTGATGACCGACATGTTCGATGCTGGGTCATTGATGCCTGTCCCTGTAAGTTTGTGCCACTTTGGGTTTACGACTAGCCATGTCAGCCCGGACTCCTTATCATATGGATGCTAGCGACACTATCATATACGTGTGCCAAAAGGCGCAAACGGTCCCGGGCAAAGGTAAGGCGACATCCGTGGGAATACCGTGCGTGAGGCCGCAAAGTGATATGAGGTGTTACATGCTAGATCGATGTGGCATTGAGTCGGGGTCCTGACAGCGTTGGTATCAGAGCCTGACTGCCTGTAGGATTACCAAGCCAAACTGGTAGAAGTTGTGTCTAGAAATGCTTTAGTTATGTAAGGGAATTGATTGTGGGATGGAACGTAAGTCTCTTTTTACTCCTTATACCTCATGGCCTTCTGATCTGAGTCATCCTCTTCTCTTCTACGGGGATTAAGAACTAGGCCTTCTCATCTATCTATCAGGATGACGTGTTACCAATATGTAGACTTGTAAGATTGTTGGACGTAAGCCTCAGTCCAGTTCCTACTACTTCTGTATGTTAACTGATGATCTCGAAACCTTGATATTGTGCTTCTGAGTGGCTATGCCACCATTTCTGTAGTATGTCTCCAAACTTTTGAGCATTTACAGTCGTTATGCTGTCCGAGTCATCCCAGGTTTCTAAAATAGTTTGAAGCATTTGCAAAATCCCTTCCTTTTGTTTCAATGTTCCTTTGGGCCAGATTAACCACACTAATCGGTGAGTTGAGGTAATTTATTGCCTTGACATATATGTTGGAGCTATTATTATGACCCTAGGTGTTTTAGGGAGTCACCTAGTAATCTAGCAATGTTTAGTGTTCCCAGTGTGAAGATTCTGGCCATCATTCTCGAAAGCATCTCGTGATGCTACTTAGGAGTAGGTATTCTATTCCTGGGTTTCTGAACCCGAGATTCACCCTACTTACTTCATGTTGATAGTGTTTTCTAGTTCCTTTAGGTTATTAGTAACCTTTACATTAGTCCTCGAGGTCCGTGGTATTTCCTTCTTCCAAATATCATGAACCATTCTTGGCAGAAGTTCTTTTGAACCGAAAGATCACAACAGGAGTGCTCTTGATAAGTTCTCCATTCGACATTGTGAATCTGCCTGTCCTTCCTCTTCAGCATGGGTTATCCGGAAGAAATATGCTGAATTTGTTCGGCATACTAATCCATGCATCCACAACTCAGAAAATTGTATGTTCCTTTGAGTTGTCCCCCTTAGTCGTCTTCTGACCCTCGTCTATCAATTGATAGTCAAGAGTAGTTGTGCACTCGAGCTCATCGATGCTTATTACTCTTGTGGTCCGTCAAGCCATTCTATTCGGAATGACTAGGAGAAACAAACTCCGGTACCTCATCCACATCCAGGATTGGGTCAAAGTAGTTGTACCTCGCAGATCAAAATGCAATCCAGCTTCTGGTCTGTTCTACCTTGAGGTATTACCATCTTTATATCAGGAATGTCATGGGAATTGCACACCATACTATGAACTCTTGATACAGTGATACTTCTCGCACTCATTATTCGTTTCTCGGTCCCCGTGTTGTTGTAACCGGAACGCCGACAAGTGAATCGTGATGTGTGAAATCTATACTTCTAGCAACTCCGTTGCTTGGTAGTTAATGGACAATAATCTCATTCTTAGTGTATTGATTATTGAATCATTACTCTAGGATTAATCGTGCTACCTAGCCCATTTTCCAAGGTGCACTCTTCGATCAATGAGTTAGGATTGTGTCAAACCCTCGCTCTTTTGATCATATCATCTTGCCCTGAAAAGCAAGATTGTTCTCGAGCTTAATAACATACCGGTGGTTCATGATGTTCCGAATATCTTCTCGGAAGTATTACCAGGTTGTCACCTGACCACTATGTTGAGTTCGTGATCAAGTTGGTTTCCAATAAACCACTCCTTCTCCAAGGATCTGTGCAGGATACCCCTGAGCTAGTTGGTTAAGCCAAACAATAACTTGGAGAGATGGGAGATAAAAGCTTGTCTAACTTAGTTCACTTCCAAAGGGATATCTCTGGGTGTGTGTGTGTTGAAGAAAGATGATATCTTCACCGATTGGTCCTTGTGATCAGTTGTTGGATCTATTGCCTTGTCAAAACTTTGACTTGAGTATGGGCCATTGTCAAGTCAAATCAGAACCAACGATGTTCGTAATGTTGTCTTACTCGTGGTTGATCCCTCGAGCATACACCATTACATCTTTTGGTCTGACCAATGCTATCACCTTGTTCACATGATGGTGGAAGTCCAGTGATATGGAAATTCCGATGAGTTGCTGTTGAGCCCATCAGCAGCATTTTGTCCCCCCCCCCCCATGATTCATGTTAAACATCAACCTAGTGTGGGAAACTTTGTAAGCATTATCTTCGTGTTTCGTTCATGAAGCCTATGTTTGGATGAAAGAAGTGACTTCCTCTAATTCACGTGCATCTGATGTAAGTTGTCGCCGTGGATCCGAGAAAGTTTGTTTTTGCTTCCTCTAGAATCATCCCAACTCAGTCATGCATGTGCGAAGTATTCTATGGTCTGATAGACTGATCATCTTCATTCTATATGAATTCCCTAGCACACCAAGCCACTAACTGATTTGTTCCAGTAAACGGAATTCCTTCATAAGAGCTAATCATATGACTTATGCAAGGACTTCGTTATCCGCAATGATGGTTCCCCACCAGAACTCGGTAGTGTTTTATTATAAGACTACTATGTGGTCATCCTTGTCTCGGACAACGTGTTCACATGTTGTAGCAGAGCCAGCTCATGTTTTGGAGCTTGCTATCGTAGTTCATCTCCTAAGAATCTCGCAACGTCATCTTGTCGATTTGTGTTGCAAACTTTCATTTTTCCTTCCTAGACTCGATGAGTCTAGAATATTCTGACCCCAACCAGATCTGAATCTCAGGCAAATATGATGGTTGGAACAATTCCCAAGAACTACCATATTGGTCTCTCTGTAACCTGGTAAAGTGGATGTCGTGGCCAACACATCCAGCCAGAAGACCTATTGTTGTAGTATCTTGATTGAGGAAGTTGGCCACCTCCCCCTAAGGACTTCGTAGGATTTACTCCCTAGTTGTGCCTTATGGATTTCGTGTTCCCGAAGTCCGACCTTCTACCTGATGTTCTAGTTACCAAACCATTTCAATGAATGGGATATGCTAGCACATCAAGGAGGACATTAGAAGCGGAGTGCTAAATATCTCTCGGTTGATCATCCAGATTTTGTCCCCTTGGTCTCGCTAAGGTGAAATCTGAGAAAGTGTTATCTTCCTTTGCATCTGCATCATCCATCAGTATTCATCATGGTAGTATGTTGTGTTGTTTTCAACAAGGTAATCCACATCGTCCATTCTAATCCGGGTGTGCCATTCTACCGAACCCCTCCAAATGATCGCTCGAGAATTGCCTTAGGCTGGTATAAAGAGTTTCAATGATCTCTGAATCAAAGGTAATTCTTTTTGCCACTTAAGGGGATATTTCCACAAGTCACCTCCTCTAAGATGTCTCGTTAAGGTATCATGGCAACTCAACTCCTCGCTACGTTGACAACCGTCCACTACCCTCTTAGGTATGGAATTGTTGTCTACCTAGTGAACCCTCGTCATTTGTTCCACTCCATCCCTCTAGATGTGTGTTTCGTGTCCCAGCTCGAGAGATGTGATATGTCTTACTCCGTGAGTTGATCCTGAGTTGCTTGATCTCCGAGGAGATCGATCCTTCTAGAGTTTTCCCTTTCTTCTTGTCGTCATGTTGAATGAAGATCTCGAAAGCAAAGATGTCAAGATCGATTTGAAGCAATGAGTCAACATCTTCAAGAAGGGCAAATGGATCATGAAGATTGTGATAGTTTTGTGACCCCCTTTCCTCTTACCTCACGTCTTGAATCTCGGGGCGAGATTCTTGTTTAGTGGGGGCGAGTTGTCACATCCCTAGCTTCTGGCGCTGTCTAGTGTTTGCATCTTGCTTGCATCATGTTTAAATTTTTGAAACTTGAATTGAGGAAATTTGGAAGCCTCAAAATTTTAATTAAAAGAGGGGCAAAAACCCTAAAATCTCATTCTTTGTTCCCAAAATGCTCTTCTTAAATGTTTGATAATTTTGGCAAGAGTTCTGGTCCCAACCAAAATATTGAACATTTTTAAGGACTTAATCTTGGGACTTTGAATTTAAATCATTAGCTATTTGAATTTGAATTATATTCATATAATTAGAATATAATTTCAAATACCCCTGAATTATTTTTATGAGCTTTTGGAAAAGTCCATCCAGCAAAATAAAAATACTCAGAGGAGTTTTTGACATTGTTTGAATTTGTTTGAATTCAAAACAGTGGCAAAATATTAACTAAAAACAGATAACAGATAATAAAAAAAACGGAAACCTACCTAACTCACCTGCAGCCCATCTAGCGCCCCAGCTGGCCCAGCACTGTGCGGCCCACTAGCCCATAGTGCCAGTCATCACCTACCTCCCGCCAGGAGGACAGCACGCGCGTGGCCGCCGCACGCGAGCACGGGCCCCGCCACCTCCTGCTTGCCGCTTCGCCCTGGCCTCTTCGGGTGATGCCACGCGCTCCCCTCGACCCCCTCCCACTCTTCCCCATGCTCATCCCCTCCCCTGGACCTCTCTCCCTCACCCACCCGAACGGGTTCGTCTCCGCCGTTCGCCACCATCGCGGCCACCGCCTTCCCCTCGCCTCTCCTACATGCCCAGAAGCTCTGCCACCATTGCCTACGCCTCTCTGTCGACTCACGCGACGCCAAATGCCCCGAAGCGCCGGCCCTGACCTCTTCTTCCTCCTCGGGTCGGCGAGATCGCCACCGTCACCCTGCTCGCTCTGGACCTCCCCCGCGCCCACTGACCTTTCCATCGTGCTCGCGGTGAGCTTCTCTTCCTCCTCCCCCGAACCCCGTTGCTCGCCGCCTCCTTTAGGCCATAGTTGCGCGGACGCCGAAGCTCGCCGGCGCCGTACCTCATCGCCGTAACGGCCACAGCTGCTGCCACCCGCGTCCGAGCTCATCCGCGTGTTCGTTGCAGCCCCAGGAGCCGAACACACCCGCCTGCAGCCCCTATCATGCTCCGTAGCATCAAACCTGCACGCCACCGAACTCCGGACGCCGCCGCGAGCTCGCTTCCGACGAGCTCGGTCCACCCCAGCTCCTCCCGCTTGCCCCGTTAGACGCGCCTCGTCGCGTTGCATCCATAGAGCCTCTCCGCCGCCCATTTGGACACCCATGGGCGATTTCCGAGCCGCGCCGCCGTCTCGGGCCTCGCCGGCGTCGAGTCGCCGACGAGTTTGACCCCGCTGACCGTTGACCCCGGGTGGACCCAGTTTGACCCCCTGGGTCACTGACGTGTGGGCCCAGGCCCAGCTAATCCTAGATTAGTTTTGTTTAATTAAGTCTAGTTAACCCAACTGACATTTTAGTTAGTAGTGATTTAAGATTAATTAATTTAGGTTAGTTAGTTAGTCACTAACGTGTGGACCCCACACGTCAGGTTTGACCTGGACCCGGTTTGTTGACCTGCTGACATCACAACGACGTCATGCTGACGCAGTAACTCCTTTTTCTGGATTTATTCTTATTCAGGAAATTCCAGAAAATACCCCAAACTTCTAAAAATCATATAAATTCAACCGTAACTCCAAATGAAATAATTTATATATGAAAAATGATCAGAAAAATCCAATCTATCCATCTGTACCATTTTCATGCATGTTAGAACAACTTATGCCTACTGTTTAGGACAAATCATATAAATGGCATTTGAATTTCACATATGGAGTTGGGATTTGAACTTAGGGTTCAAACCAACTTCATTTAAATTGTTGCTAGTTGCATTAGCTCAAACCACAGCATATTGCCATGTCATGATCATGCATCATATCGTGCATTGCATTGATAGTGTTTCCTTCTGTGTTGCCGGTATTTGTCCCCTCTCAGTAGACGTGGTTCCGACGATGAGTTCGATGACACCGATGAAGAGTTATATCATCTTCAGAAGTGCCAGGCAAGCAAAACCCCCTTGTTCATTCCGATACAATCCTACTCTCTCACCCTGCTCTCTTTTACTGCATTAGGACAACAACGAGTCATTTGTTACTTGCTGCGGTAGCTGAACCCCTTTATCCTCTGCATGACCTGTCATTGCCACAGTAAATAGATGAAACCCACTAGTATGAGTAGGAGTTGTTTGAGCCCTGTTGTGCCTACTCATTCATGTTTGTTTGTCATGCCTGCTATTGCTTAGAGTTGAGTCAGGTCTGATTCATCGGGAATGAATCAGAGGTGTGTGAACATGTCCTACTGTGTGTGAGCTAAGTGTGTGAACACGATTTGGTAAAAGGTATCGGTGAGAGGCCATGTAGGAGTACATGGTGGGTTGTCTCATTGAAGCCGTCCTTAGGAACTAAGTTATGTGTTTGTGATCCATAATTCAGCTACTACCATACATTGGGCCCTGAAATATGACCCCGCTCGACTTCTTATTCACCCTTGTCCTCTGTCCAGGAGTTGCAAGTAGTTTCTGGTGTTTGTAGTTTGCTAGAGGCCATGCGCAGCGCTGACCGAAGGGGTGGGCTGTGATGCAGTAGGCACGTGGCCGGGTATACCGGACGCCCGTTTGGTGTCACGGAACCCTATTCACATCGTTTGGGGCTGTGAGCGAAATCCCGGCCGGATCTCCTCATGGATGGAACCCGAATAGGCGATAAACCTGGACTAGAGACTTGAGTGTTTAGGTAGGTCGTGGTCTACACCCACATCAGTTTTCGCTTGAAGTCTGCCGAGCACATGTCATGTGCAGACGCTAAGTGGTGGAAACATGTATGATGAAGTACACCCCTACAGGGTTAACATCATCTATTCGAGTAGCCGTGTCCGCGGTAAAGGACTTCTGGGTTGCCTATATCAGTTCATAGACAAGTGAAAGTGGATACCCTAAAATACACAAGATAAGCGTGAGTGCTATGGATGGCGTTCTCGTAGGGAGACGGGAGCGGATCCATAGTGGTGTATTGATATGGTGAATATGTGGACTCATGTGCGCCACCTCAAAAGAGTTACTTGCAGTCGTAGTTCAGGATAGCCACCGAGTCAAAGCTAGCTTGCTGAAGTTAAACCCCCACCATCCCTTTGTTGATAATGATGCATATGTAGTTAGTTCTGATGTAAGTCTTGCTGGGTACATTTGTACTCACGTTTGCCTATTTTATGTTTTTGCAGAGAGACCTCAGTCTCACTAGTAGTTCCATGTGGACTTCGACGTTTAGCTTGTTACCTCAGCTACGATCTTGTGCCCTCGGCAGGATCTGGTAGATAGTCAGGCTTCTCAGCCTTTTTCATTTATAGATGTTTGTACTTAGACATGATAGCTTCCGCTTGTGTTTTGACTTGTATGCTCTGAATGTTGGGTCATGAGACCCATGTTTGTCATATCTCGCTCCTCGGAGCCTAATGAATAAATACTTGAGTCGTAGAGTCATGTTGTGATGCCATGTTGTATTTGCACATATCGAGCATATTGTGTGTATGATATTGAAATGCTTGGTATGTGTGGGATCTGACTATCTAGTTGTTCATCCTTGGTAGCCTCTCTTACCGGGAAATGTCTCCTAGTGCTTCCACTGAGCCATGGTAGCTTGCTACTACTCCGGAACACTTAGGCTGGCCGGCATGTGTCCTTCTTCGTTCCTGTGTCTGTCCCTTCGGGGAAATGTCACGCGATGAATACCGGAGTCCTGTTAGCCCGCTACAGCCCGGTTCATCGGAGTCCTGCTAGCCCAGTGCTACAGCCTGGATTCACTCGCTGATGACCGACACGTTCGATGCTGGGTCATGGATGCCTGTCCCTGTAAGTTTGCGCCACTTTGGGTTTACGACTAGCCATGTCAGCCCGGACTCCTTATCATATGGATGCTAGTGACACTATCATATATGTGTGCCAAAAGGCACAAACGGTCCCGGGCAAAGGTAAGGCGACACCCGTGGGAAATACCGTGCATGAGGCCGCAAAGTGATATGAGGTGTTACATGCTAGATCGATGTGGCATTGAGTCGGGGTCCTGACAGAACCTCACTGCTGCGGCCCGAATTGCAGAGTCGATTCAACCTTCCTAGTCAGAGGCTGGCCGAGAGTTGGAGCAGATCCGCGCCCTGCTCCAAGCGGCAGGAGAGCAGAATTCTGCAGTGCCTCAGTCGCGGAATAGGATACACAGTAGATCTGTGGTAGCAGATACAGTTCAGTCGGCCCATAGCCCAAGATCACCCCCACGGCGTGAAGGCCGTGGGCAATACGATCATCAGTTCGACCGCGACAATCGTCGTCCAGTGCCAACGCCTCCTCCGAGGAGTGTGTCGTACGTGCCTCGGCAGAATGATGACAAACGCCATCACAGAGACGAGCGTAGAGCTCCAGTCGACCCAAGGGAGCCGGGCTTCGATGCGAGATCCATTCTCGTCCAAGGCCTAGTCGACCAGAATAGAGCTCACAGAGAAGACTTGGGTAGAGATCATCTGAGTGGAAGCAGATTACATGTTTCAGGCCCAGAGTGTTTCGGCAGAGCCATCAGAGCAGCAGTGATTCCTCCCAACTTCAGATTGGCAACAGGAGTCTATAAGTTCACTGGGGAATCCAAGCCTGAAACTTGGCTTGAAGATTACCGAGTGGCTGTGCAAATTGGAGGCGGTAATGATGAGATAGCAATGAAGCATCTCCCTCTTATGTTGGAAGGGTCAGCCCGAGCGTGGTTGACTCAGTTGGCCCCAGACAGTATACACAGCTGGGAAGAGCTATCTTGAGTGTTCGTGCGAACCTTTAAGGGTATGTGCAAGCGGGCAACAGGGCTTCCCGAGTTGCAGCATTGTGTGCAGAAGCCAAATGAAACTTTGAGGGAATTCATTCAGAGGTGGACCACTTTGCATCACACCGTGGAGAATGTATCAGAGCATCAGGCGGTGTGCGCTTTCAAGGAAGGCGTCAAGTATCGAGAGTTGGTTCTGAAGTTCGGTCGGACTAGGGATATGACTCTAACCCGGATGATGGAGATAGCCACCCGGTATGCTAACGGAGAAGAAGAGGATCGACTCCAAAGCGGGAAGAGTAAACCAGTCGGCCAAGAGGCCGGTGGAGTTGGTTCCAGTCGGAAGCAAAAGCGTAAAGCGGAGCCAGCGGCACTTGGGGTGATTGCAGCAGTGGCTCAAGGAAAGTTTAAGGGAAAACCTAAGGGGCCCTGGCCTCCTAAGAAGGTAAAGGATCAAGCAGGAAATGATGTGCTGGACTTGCCATGTCACATCCACACGAAGAAAGATGAGGAAGGTAATCTGATTAACCCAAAGCATACCACTCGACAATGTCGACTCCTGATCCAAGAGTTCCGGGAGAAACAACCCAATGAGAAGGATAAGGAGTCGGACAGAGATGAGGAGGAAGAGGAAGATGACGGTTACCCCAAGGTCAATTACACATTCATGATTTTTGCCGATGTTGAGAGCAAGAGTCGGTTGAAGGTCATCAACAGAGAAGTGAATATGGTTGCTCCGGCGATGACAACCACGTACCTGAAATGGTCCCAGACAGCCATCACATTCGACTAGTTAGACCATCCTGCTCGCATAGTCACCCCCGGGAGGCAAGCACTGGTGGTCGACCTAGTGGTTGGTGGCACTTAACTGACTAAAGTGTTGATGGATGGAGGTAGCGGCCTGAATATCCTGTATGCTGAAACCTTGAAGGGGATGGGCATCCCGATGTCCAAGCTTAGCGAGAGCAACATGAGCTTTCACGGTGTTATTCCCGGAAAGAAGGCTGAATCACTCGGCCAGATCACTCTCGATGTGGTTTTCGGTGAATCCAAGCATTACCAGAAGGAAAAGTTGACATTTTGAAGTCGTGGATTTCCAGAGTGCTTATCACGCCATCCTGGGGAGACCGGCGTACGCATGTTTCTTGGCTCGACCGTGTTATGTGTACCTCAAGCTGAAGATGTCTGGCCCCAAAGGTGTGATCACGGTCACTGGCAATCGGTAGAAAGCAGAAGAATGTTTCCAGAAAGGTTCCAAAATCGCCGATGCACAGATGGCGGCGGTTGAATTCCAAGAGTATCAAAAGAGTGCAGATCCGAGTGATTTGCTCCGAGCCAAGAAGCCTGCGACAGACTCTGCATTTCAGTCGACTGGTGAAACAAAGCCGATTCATATTCACCCGACCGATCCCAATGCTGCACCGACTCACATATCAACGACGCTTGATAGCAAATAGGAAGAAGCGCTCATCCAGTTCCTCTGTGAGAACTGGGACATCTTCACATGGAAACCCTCTGACATGCCAGGTGTACCCAGAGAACTGGCTGAGCACCGTTTGCGTGTCGACCCCAAGGTAAAACCCGTCAAAGAGCACCTTCGGTGGTCCGCCGTTCAGAAGAGAAAAGCAATCGGCGAAGAAGTGGCTCGACTGTTGGCAGCAGAGTTCATCAGTGAAATCTACCATTCCGAGTGGCTTGCCAATGTCGTCATGGTCCCCAAGAAGGACGATTCACTTCGCATGTGCATTGATTTCAAGCATATCAATCGGGCCTGCCCAAAAGATCACTTCCCTCTCCCCCGTATCGATCAGATTGTTGACTCGACTGCTGGGTGTGAGCACTTGTATTTTTTAGATGCGTATTCCGGGTATCATCAGATCCGACTGTATGGTCCTGATGAAATAAAGACAGCCTTCATCACCCCATTCGGGTGCTTTTGCTATGTCACCATGCCATTCGGTCTTAAAAATGCCGGAGCCACGTTCATGAGAATGATCCAGAAGTGCCTGCTCACCCAAATCAGTCAGAATGTGGAGGCATACATGGATGACATCGTGGTCAAGTCTCGCAAAAGTTCCGACCTATTGACTGATCTCGCAGAAACCTTTACCAACCTAAGAAGGTATGATATCAAGCTTAATCCGTCAAAGTGCACATTCAGAGTTCCAGGAGGAAAGCTGCTCGGTTTTCTCGTTTCCGAACGAGGGATTGACGCCAATCTAGAAAAATTTGATACCATCCTCCGAATGAAACGCCCCGTGCGAGTGCATGACATTCAGAAACTGACTGGTTGTTTGGCCGCCTTGAGTCGATTCATCTCTCGTCTCGGTGAAAAGGCCCTGCCCTTGACCGATTGATGAAGAAATCTGATAAGTACGAGTGGTCTGAAGAAGCTGATGCAGCGTTTGCAGAGCTCAAAGCCCTGCTTTCCACCTAGCTGGTGCTCGCTGTGCCAATCAGCAAAGAGCCTTTACTGCTTTATATTGCAGCCACTGGACAAGTTGCCAGTACAGTACACACGGTCGAGCGAGAAGAGGAAGGAAAAGCTTACAAGGTTCAACGCCCAGTTTATTATCTCTCTGAAGTTTTGACTCCGTCCAAGCAACGCTATCCTCATTATCAGAAGCTTGTCTATGGAATTTACATGACCATGAAGAAGGTTGCACATTACTTCTCTGATCACTCTATTACAGTCGTCAACGACGCACCGTTGTCTAAGATCCTGAATAACAGAGATGCAACTGGTCGAGTAGCAAAATGGGCGATTGAACTCCTTCCACTGGACATCAAGTTTGAGGCAAAGAAAGCTATCAAGTCCCAAGCAATCGCGGATTTCCTTGCCGAGTGGATTGAACAGCAACTACCGACTCAAGTTCACTCGAAACATTGGACTATGTTCTTCGATGGCTCCAAGATGCTAAATGGATCAGGTGCTGGCGTAGTATTGGTGTCCCCCCGTGGAGACAAGATCAATTACATTCTCCAGTTTCACTTTGATTCCTCCAATAATGAAGCAAAATACGAAGCACTTCTATATGGGTTGCGTATGGCCACTTCACTCGACGTCCGTCGCCTCATGGTGTATGGCGATTCAGATTTGGTGGTTAACCAGGTGATGAAGGAATGTGATGTCAAAAGTCCAGCCATGACTGGTTACTACAATGCTGTCAGGAAGCTGGAAATGAAGTTTGAGGGGTTGGAACTTCACCATGTGCCCCGATTGAAAAATCAAGCTGCAGATGAGTTGGCGAAGATAGGTTCCAAGAGAGAGGCCATCCCCCGCAATGTGTTTCTGGAACATATTCATTCACCTTCGATTCAGGAGGATCCCTTCACAGAAGAGTCGCCACAGCCCAAGAGTGATACAGATCCGACTGAAGTTGACATCCCAGCCGTGGTCAACTTAGTCATGGAGGTTCTGGTCATCATTCCCGACTAGACAGTGCCGTACATCACATACATTCCTAGGAAAGAACTTCCGGAGGACGAAGAAGAGGCTCGACAGGTCGTCCGGCGATCTAAGGCCTTTACTATGATAAAGGGGTAGTTGTTCAGAGAAAGTGCAACTGGAGTTTGCCAGAAGTGTATCAATCCAGAGGAAGGTCGAGTGATCCTCAATTATATTCACTCGGGGAGCTGTGGTCACCATGCGTCCTCTCGGACCATCGTGGCCAAAGCATACCGAGTCGGATTTTACTGTCCGCGGGCCAACGAGATGGCTAAGGAAATAGTGGACAAGTGTGAAGGCTGCCAGTTTTACTCCAACATGTCTCATAAACCTGTGTCAGCCCTAAAAACAATTCCACTCGTCTGGCCTTTCGCCGTCTAGGGACTAGACATGGTTGGACCTCTAAGGACAGGCAGGAGTGGATTTACTCATGTGCTGGTAGCAGTCGACAAGTTCACCAAGTGGATCGAAGCCAAGCCCATCAAAAGCCTTGAAGCAAGCATGGCTGTGAGTTTCATCAGGGAACTTATATTCAGATATGGCGTCCCGCACAGCATCATCACGGATAACGGCTCGAACTTCGATTCTGAAGAATTCAAAGCCTTTTGTGCCTCCCAAGGCACGAGAGTCGACTACACTTCGATCGCTCATCCTTAGTCGAATAGGAAGGCCGAGCAGGCAAATGGATTGATTCTCAAAGGATTGAAGCCTCGGTTGATGCGTGACCTGAAACATGTAGTAGGAGCCTGGGTCAACGAGATCCCATCCGTACTTTGGGGGTTGAGGACAACCCCTAACCCGTCGACTGGAGGGACTCCATTCTTCCTAGTCTACGGAGCTGAAGCCGTGCTCCCCAGTGATTTGCTCCACAATGCACCTCGAGTCGAACTCTTCTCAGAAGAAGAAGCAGAACAAGCTCGCCAAGATGCAGTCGATCTCTTGGAAGAAGAAAGATATATGGCCTTGATCCGGTTGACCATTTATCAGCAATACTTGCATAGATTTCACGTTAGAAACGTGAGGGGTCGAGCATTTCAAGAAGGAGACCTGGTTCTTCGAGTGGACCAACAAAGACCTCACAAGCTTGCTCCTGCTTGGGAAGGCCCTTTTGTCATCACCAAGGTGCTCCACAATAGAGCATACCGTCTCTTCAACGTCGAACATAATAAAAATGAGCCACGCGCCTGGAATGCGGATCTGCTCCACCCTTTCTATTCTTAAATATTGGGAATGATGAGATGTAATAAGAAATACCTTTTAGTTTGACTATCAAAAGACATAATTTACTTCTTTCGAATGATTGTTGTTTATTTCTTTTGTAGGAATTACCTTAGCTGCAAATCTATTTCGCCTAAGACATAGTGATAAAAATCCTACAGAGTGATGAGTCTCCCTCTCACTCGGGGGCTTAGCTGCAGCCCAGTGCTCGCCTAAGTGATAAAAATCCTACCGAGTGAAGAGTCTGCCTCTCACTCGGGGGCTTAGCTGCAGCACAGTGCTCGCCTAAGTGATAAAAATCCGACCGAGTGATGAGTCTGCCTCTCACTCGGGGGCTTAGCTGCAGCCCAGTGCTCGCCTAAGGGATAAAAATCCTACCGAGTGATGAGTCTGCCTCTCACTCGGGGGCTTAGCTGCAGCCCAGTGCTCGCCTAAGTGATAAAAATCCTACGGAGTGAAGAGTCTGCCTCTCACTCGGGGGCTTAGCTGCAGCCCAGTGCTCGCCTAAGTGATAAAAATCCTACTGAGTGATGAGTCTGCCTCTCACTTGGGGCTTAGCTGCAGCCCAGTGCTCGCCTAAGTGATAAAAATCCTACCGAGTGATGAGTCTGCCTCTCACTCGGGGGCTTAGCTGCAGCCCAATGCTCGCCTAGGGAATAAAAATCCTATCGAGTGATGAGTCTGCCTCTCACTCGGGGGCTTAGCTGCAGCCCAGTGCTCGCTTAAGTGATAAAAATCCTACCGAGTGAAGAGTTTGCCTCTCACTCGGGGCTTAGCTGTAGCCCAGTGCTCGCCTAAGTGATAAAAGTCCTACCGAGTGATGAGTCTGCCTCTCACTCGGGGGCTTAGCTGCAGCCCAGTGCTCGCCTAAGTGATAAAAATCCTACCGAGTGATGAGTCTGCCTCTCACTCGGGGGCTTAGCTGCAGCCCAGTGCTCGCCTAAGTGATAAAAATCCTACCGAGTGATGAGTCTGCTTCTCACTTGGGGGCTTGGCTGCAGCCAAGTGCTCGCCTAAGTTTGAAAAATCCTATTGAGTGATGAGTCTGCCTCTCACTCGGGGGCTTAGCTGCAGCCCAGTGCTCACCTAAGTGATAAAAATCCTACCATGTGATGAGTCTGCCTCTCACTCGGGGGCTTGGCTGCAGCCCAGTGCTCGCCTAAGTTTGAAAAATCCTACCGAGTGATGAGTCTGCCTCTCACTCGGGGGCTTAGATGTAGCCCAGTGCTCGCCTAAGTGATAAAAATCCTACCGATTGATGAGTCTGCCTCTCACTCGGGGGCTTGGCTGCAGCCCAGTGCTCGCCTAAGTTTGAAAAATCCTACCGAGTGGTGAGCAAACCTCTCACTCGGGGGGCTTAGCTGCAATCCCGTAGTCGCCTAAGTTTGAAAAATCCTACCGAGTGGAGAGCAAACCTCCCACTCGGGGCTTAGCTGCAGTCCCGTACTCGCCTAAGTTTGAAAAATCCTACCGAGTGGTGAGCAAACCTCCCACTCAGAGGCTTAGCTGCAGTCCCGTACTCGCCTAAGTTTGAAAAATCCTACCGAGTGGTAAGTAATCCTCCCACTCGGAGGCTTAGCTGTAGTACCGTACTCGCCTAAGTTTGAAAAATCCTATTGAGTGGTGAGCAATCCTCCCACTCTCGAAGGCTTAACTGCAGCCCAGTGCTCTCCTAAGTTTGAAAAACCTTACCGGGTGGTTGACAGGAACGTCAAGACCATTGATGAGTGCCTTGCTGATGAGCTAATCAATGCTTCTCAAGGATCACCCAATCGGTTGACAGGAAAGTCAAGACCATTAATGGATGCCTTGCTGATGAGTTGATCAATGCTACTCAAGGATCACCTAATCGGTTGACAGGAACATCAAGACCATTGCTGAGTGTCTTGCTGATGAGCTGATCATTGCTACTCAAGGATCACCCGATCGCCCGACTAGAACATCAAGACCATTGCTGAATGCCTTGCTGATGAGCTGATTAATGCTACTCGAGGATCGCCTGATCGGTCGACTGGAATGCCAAGACTATTGCTGAATGCCTCGCTGATGAGCTGATCAATGTTGCTCATGGATCACCTGATCAGTCGACTGGCCATCCTTCTCCAGAAGCTGCATCAAGCAAACAGACAACAATTCAAGAGAAAAAACAATTTCGTTCGAAGACAGACGCAATATATGAGATGATAAATCCAAAGTTCCTTAACCGCGGAATAAAGTGCTCGGGCATCAGGCCCGAAGGAGTTTTAACGGTTACAAATTCACTCAGCATTCCGAGGCAAATAAAAGTAAGGCATAATGTTTTTTAATCACTCGGCAGGAGAAGGGCTGGCCAGGTCGCGGAATCTGTCGAGGTCGATGCTGTCAGCGATGTGAGTGGCTGCCTCGAGGAAAGTGTCCATGAAGTCCTGGAAGGAGTGCTTCTTAGTGTTTGCCACTTTGAGAGCTGCCAGTTTTTCTTCCTTAGCCTCCTTGCACTCCACTCGGACCAAAGACAAGGCGACATCAGCACCACAGCGGGCGGAAGATTTCTTCCGCTCTTGCACTCGGCCTGGAATCTGATTTAGTCGAGTCATCAAAGACTCGAGATCTTGAGACATTTCCGCCCGAGGCCAGAGTTCAGCATCCACCTGGGCCATCGCCGCCTTTAGCCGAGCCACATAAGCAACCGCACCATCTAAGCGCGACTCCAATCAAAGCAGATTCATTGCGGTGTCATCTTTCACCGGACAGTTGATGGGGTCAAGACCCGTCTCCACCCACCCAGTTTCAGCCTCAAAGTCCTGACACAGTTCTGTCCCATTGCAAAAAGTGATGAATCGACGGCATGACAACAAAGTTCAATCGGCAACAAAGTGATGAGTCGACTGATCATACCTTCAAGCTTCAGAACAAGTTTGGCGGCGAGTTGCTCCAGATAGGACTCTAGCTTGTCGGTCTTGGTCTTGAGGCCGCCAACTTCAGTGGTCAGATTTTCCTTGTCCTTCTTCAGTTGCTCGACTTCCCGATTGGCGTCTGAGATGGTAGTCTTCAGCTTCGCGTTCTCCTCCTCCAGTTTGCTGACCGAAGCCAGCTTTTGGTCCACAAGCTTCGTCTTCTCGCGTGCTTCCTTCTGAGCGGCTGCCAGATCCAGATCCTTCAGCTCCAAAGCCTCCTTCATCCTCTCTAAAGAAACCACACTCTTCAGACAAGACTGAAGTTGACGATTTTCACTACGCACATTTGCTCGTGTGAAATCACTCTGTTCAAAGAGACTGAAGAAAAAACTAGTGCGAAGTATGTAGCTACAAAACAGACAAAATGGTTGAGTGATTACCTCCCATGATGGTCGTTTCTTGTTGGGCAATCTTTAGATTCTTCTTCGCAAGTTCGAGGTCAAGTTCAACGCTGATATGCTTCTTCTTTAACTCGGTGAGTCGAGCTCCAAGATCACAAGACCTCTGCAACCGAGCTCCAAGCAACAGTGCAAGCAGAGAATTACTCTAAGACTACTGCCGAATCAAATATTCAACATTAGTCTCGGGGACTACACCCAATGGGTGCACTAAGCGTGCCCTCACTGGATCAGATCAATACTCAGCATGAGTTCAAAAAAAGAGAGAGATACATCGTTAGACCTCGGTCGACTGCCAGCAGCCGACCGTGGTCTCGGGGACTACACCCAGTGGGTGCACTCGACGTGCCCCCACTGATTCCAAAAAGTGAAGAATTGAAGATTTCCTGAGTTCTAAGCAAAGGAACACCCACTGGGTGATCAGATATAAAGCGACATTCAAAAGTTCAGTCGGAATTTTGCTGACCTGGACATTGGTCTGAAGGGCAGTGCTGGCGTTGTAAGCTATCTGACTGGCTTCATGCATCACTTTCACCTGCTCCATGACAAGATTCGCCTGGCGAAGAGCTTCCCTAGCGGCACCCGGCGAGTCGTCTGGAGTCTGATATGTAGAAAAGAGGGATGGCTCCAGAGGGGTCGAAGTAGTTGCCGGGTCGGATGAGTGGAGTTGCACCGGTGCAACAGGTGTCTGTGCAGTCGACCCCGACCGATGATCGGTCGTCAAAGGGTTAGCGAATGGGACGTTGGTCCGGACTATCGCCTCGGGCGCCGGTGTTAACTGAGGGACCTGGACTTCAAGCTTCTTCCTGCTTGAGCCTCCACTCTTCTTCCTCCTCTCCTGTAGAGGCACTTCTTATTCTTCGTCATCAGGAAGCACAACAATATCTTGAGGAGCTACATAAGAAGAGAAGTATCAAATTTTCAGTCAATGGACCACCCACTCGACTAAACAGAACTTGGTCGAACAAACTTACCAGCTCGTGAGGTGGCCTCTTCATCTCCTGGGGCCTTGTCAACGTCCATGTCAGTGGCAGCAGAAGTGGGGCTGGAAGGACACAAGAATTGCTCGGTTAGATCAAGAAAATCTTCAGTCGAATTACGGAAACACAAACAAGATACCCACCCTGAGGCAACGGGGACGTCCATCTTGATGCGCGGCAATGTCTTTCGGGCCTTGGAGGGAGCAACTTTAAGCTGCTTGGGCACCTTCTCCGTCGGCTCCGGAGTCGACGTCCAAGTGCGCTTCTGAGTATTGGGACTCGGACCCACACATTTCCCGCGCCCGCCAGCCGGATCATGCTGCTGTTTGGATCGATGTTCGGAGCGCGGCGGCGAGTCGACTTCCTCCTCCTCGTCCAACTCCTCGCTCTCCTCCTCCTCCTCGTCTCCCTGAGAATCCCACTTGGCACTATCTTCTGCGCTGTCCTCCCCCTCCTGGGCCTGTTCCAAAGCCTGTTCACCATTGGGCATCGAATGCATCTCAGTGAACACCTGCAGAACAAATTGGTCGAGCAAGAGTCGGTCAATATCAAGTGCAGTCGGAGCATAAATGAGAAGCAGTCGGGACAAAAAGCATACCTTGTCAGGTGGGTTTACGCTGCTAAAGGGAACAACTCGCCTTGATCCTCTGGGATTGTCTTGATTGCCTGTGATGCTCCTCAGCCACAAAGCCACCATTTCAGACGGCACTTCTTCTGGATGGACCCGAGCGGTGTTGTCCGGTCCGGAATACAGCCACATCGGGTGATCGTGGGCCTGGAGAGGCTGGATGTGTCGACTGAGGAACACCTCCAACAGATCCAGACCCGTGACACCGTCATTGATAAGCTGAACCACCCTATCCACCAACATCCTCGTCTCCATGGTCTCGCCAGTAGTCACTTTCAGTGGAGCAGGAGTCTGGACTCGGTCAAATGAGAAGTAGGGAAGGCTGGTCGACTGACCTGGAGCCGCTACATCTTGGCAATAGAACCAAGTCGACTGCCAGCCTCTAACGGAGTCAGGAAGAGTCATGGCAGGAAAGGCACTCCCTTTCCTCTTTTGGATACCTAAACCCCCACACATCTGGATAACATGGGTTTTCGAGTCACTCGACTTCGCCTTTTTTACCGATTGGGAACGAATGGTGAAGATGTGTTTGAAAAGACCCCAGTGCGCTCGACACCTCAAGAAGTTCTCACACATCGACACGAAAGCAGCTAAGTACGTGATGGTGTTGGGAGAGAAATGGTGGAGTTGAGCACCAAAAAAGTTCAGGAACCCCCGGAAGAAAGAATGCAGGGGAAGGGAAAAACCGCGGTCGACATGGGTGGCGATCAAGACACACTCAGCCGGTCGAGGCTGAGGACTCATCTCCCCCTCCGGCAACCTCGCCGCTCCCTTGGTGATTCACCCCGACTCCGCAAGCTCGTCCAGGACCGCCTGCCGAATCGAAGACCGGATCCAATCGCCCTGGATCCAGCCCGGCGGCAGCCTCACGCGCGACGACGACCCGTGTTGCTGCTTCTTGCCCTTCGCCACCTCCTTCGTCTTCTTCGCGCGCTCTAGCGCTGCCGTCTTGTCCTTCACCATGGCGACGGGGCAGCGGCGTCAGAGCGGAAGAATAAGGTGTGGCGGAGAAGTGGAGAAAGAAGAAGGAAGAGAAGAAGTGCAGAGTGCAGACGCCTCGGTCCGGTCACCTAATAAGAGATTGTTTCCGGGTGGCTGACGCATGGGACCAGGCGATCCCGTCAAATCCCTCAACAGTCGCACGCAGCGTACGTGGCGAAAAAGGCGGCACAAGAATCGAGGGATCACTGTTTATCCGCTCCGCCCGCTTCGGCACTCCTTGTCCGGCGTGCTTCCCCGAAATTTCGTATCCCGCGAAATCCAGGATACACTGCAGGCAATCGCGCCCAGGATCCCGTGCTCCAACACGACATTCGGCACATGAGGTCTCCAATTCACTTGACTGTCCACTCAATGGATCAAGGCGACTGAGTCGACGCCGAATACCAGCGCAAGTATTCGGACTTGTAGAAAGCACTCACGAGGTCCTGAAGCTCGGAATAGGTTCAATTTCAGCCTACTCTGCACTCGCGCCTTAATCCATTCGTGGGCTACTGATGAGGATACAGACCTGGGGTAGGGTCATAGGCATGACCTACACGTCCTACCCAAGGTCACTACCCCAAAAGATAAGAAGACCAAGAATCCACTCGACAACCAAATCACTCGACCATCATTCCCCACCGTCACTCGACTATATGGGGAATCACTCAACTATATCAAAGACCAGGATTCGAGAAGAACGCACAATGGCCGGGCATTCACTCTTTAGTCTTCATGAGCATGAATAGTATTTAAGATTGTCGTTACCTGTAACGCCCTCACTTTATGTACATTAAGTCCTTCGTAATGGAGGTGGGCGGGGGTCCTCGCGCACTCTATATAAGCCACCCCCTCCACTGGGACAAGGGTTCGCACCCCTTGTAACACAACACACATAATCTAATCGACCGCCTCCGGGCACCGAGACGTAGGGCTGTTACTTCCTCCGAGAAGGGCCTGAACTCGTAAACCTCGTGTGTACATCTTCGCCATAGCTAAGATCTTGCCTCTCCATACCTACCCCCCCTTTCTACTGTCAGACTTAGAACCACGACACTTGGCCCCCTAGCTCATTTATTTTTTATGGCTCCGCCACTTCGTGCAACAACGCACGTTCTCGCCCCCTCTCTCTAAATATCGATCTCACACTTGTGCACTCCTTCATAGTCTCCCTCCACTTGGCCCCTCGCACCATCTTCTAGCCCCCACCGGATTTTGCCACATGTACAATCTAGCAGACTCCATGGTTGAACTTAAGCATAATGCACAAACCTCAAAACAACAGTGGTTCTCCTTTGTTCTAGAATCTTGTGTATCATAACTGCCCAAACTTTTTTCTAGTTGAATTGCCATTATTTATTTTTACTTTATGCTTTACAACGCACAATTCCATGAATCATAAAACAAATTAAGGGCTTGTTTGATTCAAAGGATTCTCAAAGGAATTTTGGAGGATTCTAATCCTTAGGAATTTTTCCTATCTTGGTTGTTTGATTCGTAGGATTGTAAACCATAGGAATTTTTCCATATGATTCATATGCAGTAGATTTCATAGGAAACATCCCATCCACTCAAACCTCTTTGAAATAATTCTGCACTTTTTCTTTGCACAATCAAACACTCATACTATCCTGTAGGATTCAAGACGACATTCCACTATAATCCCATGTTTTTCCTATTCCCGCATTTTGGAAATACTACGAATCCAAGAGGCCCTAGCTTTTTTATAAAAACTAATTGATTTTGAATGAGGAACTATAAGAATTAAACAAAGGTCTACATCAGGCATATATGACTCAAAGCTTACATGCTATAGTGTGGTATTTATTCATAATTTGGTTGCAAAATCTGATGCTTGCAATACACGTGTACCTTACTAGTACTTCGAGTATGTGCAAAACACATAAATTCAAATTCCAATGGCACGCTACACGGTGTCTCTCTTACAGTTCATGAAGCCATGTGGCACATGTGGAGGCATTGTCACGACCTCCTTGTGTGGATTGATCACAATGACGTGGTGCTGGTTCCAGAAGAATGTACTCGTCCTCCCTGAGCCACACTGGCGGTACATGCACGAAGCGAAGATGTGCACGCACGCCACGCACGCACTCACTCCCTTGCACGCACATGCGGGTACACGGGCGGACGCAATTTTGTACCAAGATCCACCCCATGTGATAATTTGACGCGTGTAAAGTCCTTCACTTCATTGATGGTCAATTAATACAGCGCATGCAAATTGAGTGGACGTGAGGGCGGCAGAAAGACATAACTACTCCACTGCACGCATGCGAGTAGTTAAATCATGGGTTGCTAGTAGTACTTCCATTGGTCTCCTTCGTATTTTGTGCCAAATTTTTATAGTAACATAATATTTACGCATTTGAGCACTGTAGTCTAATTGAAATTTAAGTTCCACTAAACTCATCGGGAGCCGTTTCGGGCCTCGAAACAAAAACCATCAATTAATCTTTACCTTATTCCCATCACATTCGAAAGTACTAGTGCTACAGTTAAGTGCAAGCCTGCTCACACCTACTAGTACGTACTAAACCTGAACGTGTTCCCACTATGCAGGTATTAGTACTAGTGCTAGTACTTAGGTTATAAAAAGGGGAACTACCTAACCAAAAATTACTCTACCTTTCCTCCTCATAAGTGCTTCTTCTTCGTCCGTCCTTGCCATGGCCGGTGAGCAGAGCTCTAGGTCGAGAACTACTCGTAACAAGGGAGCGACAACCAAGGCTGCAGAAAAAAAGAGAGGGCTTGCTGCCACGCAGAGACCTCGAAAGATCTCTCACGGGCAGGTGATGGCTCCCAGGAGCGCCCTAGCCGTGGAGGCGAACATGCCGAGCTGGCGACGCTGGAGTCGTTATCCCTCGACGGCATGCCCGATCAGCTCAATAAGCACCTCAATAAGCCGAAGGAGTTCATCCACGGCTTGGTGGATCTGCTGAAGGAGAGCCTCGACGACATGCCCGCTGAGCTCAATAAGCAGGGGGAGTTGACCGCCGGGTTGGTGATACTACTGAAGAAGAGCATTGCCTCGGAGAATAAGGCGACCAGCGAAATCCTACAACTTCAGGAGGACAAGGTGAAGCTCTGCCACGAGCTCGACCTATTGAAGGAGAAGAACGCCAGCTGGAAGAAGCTGCATGAGAGTAGTAGTTCCTCGATGAAGATGCTGCAGGCCCTCATCATGGAACAGAAGGAGGAGTTGGCGAAGCTCCGCATCGAGCACCCGGTTGCGGTGGAACAGATGATGAAGGCTCGCGTCGAGAAATCCCGGGTCATGGACAGAATGAAGAAGATGGCGGAGGAGACGCGCAAGGAGATATAGGTCGTGGAGGCGATGAAGAAGCAGTTACGACTCCGCGGCGAATTAGATCATTTGGGGTGATAATCTTCCTTCTTCTTTTGCTCCTGTGTTTCTTCTTTTGCTTCGGGTGTTTCGCCGCACGTGTCACGTTCTCTGCGAGGCATGAATAGAACAATTCTAACAATGAGATGACTGGCAAATTAGATCATTTTTTATCGCCATATGGCACTGGGCTGCCATGTTTCGTGCTCCTCCGTCATAGTACTACTCCAGTGGAGAACTTGAGTATACCGCACGGTTCTTTGCTCCTCCTCAGGTCGTCGGCACATTTATACGAGCAATCAAATCACAAGGCCTCGCCTTCTAGCAGTAATGAGCCATCAAATCACAAAAGGCCCTCGCCTCTCGTGAAAACGACCAAGCTAGACTGCCCCGCCCTCTAGCCTTTTAAAAAATGTATACTTTTGTACAGTAGTAGTATCGATGGATTGCGCCATGGAGCAAAACTAACAAGATGAAATTAAAGAAAAAAGGTGGTACATAAAGAGAGCGCTCGTCGCCAAATTATGCATATAGTACTATTAAAGAAATAAATAAATTAGCATACCTATTTAATTCTTGGGTTCTTATTATTTATGCCACTACTCGGTTTTGCCATTAGAAGTTACAACTACTCAAAAATGCCATCAATCCATGAGATGCCTGCTCAAAAATGCAATTAGATATCTAAAAAATTCCATTGTTAAGTTTGATGATTGCTCAAAAATGACATTAGACATTGTTATTTTCATGTCAAACCCGTTAACCATGTTACATGAAAAAATAAGCTGATTCTCACAATGATAAGTGTGGCCCCTCTTGTCAGGAGTAACCAAGCGAATAATTTTACAGGAAAATAAGAACGCTGTTGGGATCAAGTAGACCCCACACTTTATTTTACTATAGTGAGATAGAGGGAGAGCTGGCATGTTGTTTCATCGGTATTTATGTCATGATAACATGGAAAAAGAGATATGAGTCACAATAATGGTGTCCAGCACAACCCACCCCTCAAATAAAACTAAGCACCCTGGAATTCTTTGACAAAACTAAGCACCCTGAAATTCTTTGACAACTAAATTGATGGCTATATGATGTTGGCCATATATATTGTACGTATATAATGTGAAGAAACGAGTGGTAGTACTATACCAACTAAAAGATGAAATGTAAGAAATACTAGTATGTTCGTACTGAAGAGTTAAAGTAACGAGAAGAAACATAACATAGTTCTGCTGGGGGCTCAGCACAACACACCTCTCAAATTAAACTAAGCACACCTGAAATTAAACTATGCAACTAATCCGGTAGACACTGCATTAGAACCACCATGAGCAACGCCACTTCCACTATCGGATATGGGGTTCGGGTAAAACTCTTAAGGTTCGAACGCTGGGGTGCGCACGAAGATCTCCTCCCTACCGATACACACCCTCTGCCTCGCCGCGGTTTCTAGCTAGCACGATGAACAACACAAGACACACGATGTTTATACTGGTTCGGGCCACCGTTGTGGTGTAATACCCTAATCCAGTGTGTGGTGTGGTGGGTTGCCTCTTGGGCTGATGATGAACAGTATAGAGGAAGAACAGCCTCGCGAGGAGAGGTGCTCTTATGGTGGTGTGGAATGCGGATGAACTTCCCTCCCTTCTACTGTGGTGGCTAGCCTTATTTATAGAGGCCCTGGTCCTCTTCCCAAATATTGAGTAGGAAGGGAGCTAACAACGGCCATTTTGAAAGGGGACAACTAGTACAAGCTATCCTGACTAAAGGTGGTCTTCGACTGCCAAAGGCACTGGTGATGACACCGTCTTGGGCTCCACGGTGAGCTCCGTCCTGCCGCTCTGTTGGCTTTGGTCTCGTTGCATCGATACGGAAACCTTTGCATGATGCCTCGGTACTCCGCGCCTGCACTTGCCTCCTTTGCACCAAAGAGGAAACGAGGACACTGCACAAGCTGGCGCCCGCCTGGCGCCCGCCTGGTCATGATCGTCATGGCTTGCGTGATGAGCACCTCGCGAGGTACTCCTCGCCTTGATCTCTCCACCTCCTCACGAGCCCGCTAGGTGAGGCCACTCCTGAGGAGGCCTTGTGTCGTCCGTCCCGCGAGGCTTGGCCCCTCACAAGGGTCTTGAGTGTTGGTTGATGAAGACGGGTCATACTGGGCCACTAGTCGAGCCATGCAGCAGGCCACAGGTAGGCAAGTCTGGGGACCCCCGTTCCTAGAACGCCAAAGGTAGCCCCCGGGCCCAAGGCGTGCTCGGACTTGGCTTAGCAAAGAAGCCAAAGGGCAAGTGTGGAGCGCCGCGGGCCCCAACAACCTGCGGCCTTGGTCGCCGCATGGCGATTGATTGGACGTGGGCGTCTCCGCTTCCCCATGCTGCCTCGGCAACTGCCCGGCTGACAAAAGGCAGGTGTGGGCAAGGCTTGCCTTCATTGCTCTCCTTCGTCTTGCTCCAGACCCCCTTTCTTGCTTCCCCACTTCCAAAATCTCCAGATCTGCTTCACTCCTTCCCTTCCAGCAAGCAATGGCACCCCGCAAGGTCAAGGTCGACGCACTGCCGGCTTGGTATTCGCCGGCCCTGGATGCCCCCAATATGTCGGAGAAGAATCTCACCGCCACACACCTGATGACGGCGGTGGAGGGTAGCGAGATGGGGGAGACCAAACTCCGGGCTCGCTCTGCCGATCCGGAGGCCAAGGAGAGCACCTTCTACCCCTTCTTCATGAACGCCATTGTCGCCGGCCTGGTTCCTCCCTTCTCCGACTTCTTCTATGCCATCCTCCGCCATTACAGGTTGCAGGCCCTTCATCCCCATCCATGACTCCATTCTCCTTTCGTCGATCTTCGCCTACTACTATGAGGCGCATGTCAGGGTGATGCCATCTGTGGCTCTGCTGTGCCACTTCTTCTCCCACCGAATTAACAGCGAGCACACCTTGGCGTGCGCCAACTTCATCGCGTACTCCAAGGCAAACGCGATCTCGAAGATTGGGAAGAGGGCCGACAACTTCTGGAGCAAGTGGGTCATGATGGATGCCAGATGTATACACTCCACTACAAAAAAATACACTTCCGTGATGATACGTGTTTGTCACGGTAGGTCGCGTTTTTTGTCATGCATGTACATCCATGACAAATTTATGACAGAATCAAGATAGTCATACCTGTGCTATCGTAGAAGTGTTTCATGACATTACCAAAATTATCATCACGGAAGTGTCCACTTCCATGATGAGAAATTGCGCGTCACAGAAGTGCTTTCGTCAAGGGTGACCGACACGTGGCATCCACCGTAATGGAACACCGTTAAGCTATCCACCGTAACGGGTTTTGGATCCGATAACCCATTAACAGCCCCGACCAATGGGGATTTTCCACATGTAAAATCGTCATTGGCTGGAGGAAACACGTGTCGGCTCATTGTTGGGACAGATGTCATCGACTCATTGGACAAAAGGCGCCTATGATACGTTGACACGTGGCCCGGCCCAACAGACGCCCATTCCTGTGAAAAGGCCGGCCTGTTTGACTTGGTCAAAAGGTGACGGGCCGGCCCATGGAAAGCCTGTTAATGACCTGTTCGCGTATAGCCCATTTATAGCCCGCTAACCCAAGGCCCGTTACGCCCTACCCGAATTAGGCCCAGTAGCGTCATCTGGGCCATCCAATATGATTCCAGCCCGTTTTCACTTCTGGCCCATGTATGGCCCATGACGTCTTTTGGCCCATATGAGGCCCTATGTAACACTTGGCCTATTAACGACCCATGGTGAAACTGGCCCACAATGAACAGTGTATCACTTTAGACCCATTAACGGCCCGTGGTGAAACTGGCCCGTAATGAACAGTGTATCACTTTATACCCATTAATGACCCGTTATTCAGTTGGGCCGTTTCCAGCCCATGTTATCTTTCGGCCTTCTCAGAGCCCATTTATTCTTGGGCTCATTTCGAGAATTTGTTTACTTATGGCCCGTTACTATAATTTTCTGCTTGTGGGCCAAATTCAGCCCGTGGTTACAGTCGACCCGTTTGTGGTTCGTTAATACATTGGGCCGTTTTCATAGCGTCATCAAATACAGCCTATTAACGATGTCCTGTTATGGTCGGCCCATGAACGGACGATTCCAACTCTAGCCCGTTTACGGCCATAATGCGGCCTGTTATTGGCTCATGTTTGGCCAATCGATCATACGGCCCGTATAAGGCCCATTGATGATAGGGCCCGTAGAAGGCCCATTGTTTCTACGGCCCGTAGAAGGCCCAAGGTTTCTATGGCCCGTAGAAGGCCTACTATTTCTACGGCCCATAGAAGGCCCACTGTTTCTACGGCCCGTAGGAGGCCCAGTGTCACTACAGTAAATATTAGCCCATGGTTATTGTGGCCTAGTTTTGAAAAATAGGTTATTGCAGCCACTAGCAAACCGCGGAAAAAGAACTGCACTGACTACAAGCAAACAAATAAACAAGACAACAAGGAAATAAATAAGCAAGCAACTTATGCTAGGCTATCATGGCTATTACACATATTACATCCACTGGGCATCAAAGTTCACCACCAGTGCAAATATAGGGAACACAGCAGCATATAAACGCCGCAGAAAAACAAGTCCAGAACTGAAACCACTTCAGAAGAGTTCAAGAAACAATATCCTGGGTACCCATAATGCTGGCAAGATGCTTAACAAGCTTATTAACTTTCTCTTGTTTGGCGCTTAAATCCTCCAGCGCTTGCTGTTGCATAAGAAAGTAGGCATCTGAATTCTGCAGGGACTTCCTCAGTCCTTTGGCTTCTTGCCACAGCACAGATGACTGATGCCTTTCAGCTTGTAGCTGAGACTGAAGAAGCCAAAGTGATTCAGGCAGCAAGTTCGAAGATCTTGTGCCAGCGGTACTGGCCAGTAACTCGAACACTACATCAACACAGACTGTGGGGTTTTCTCACTGTCTACAAGATCGTTTTTATCACCTTTCTTGGAGACCAACAGGGTTGTCTCACTATCTTGAACCTTATTTGCATTACTTTCTCTACCGTTGCATAGTGGGGTGCTCTTCTCCAATATTCTGTTTGCATACTACAAGAGAAACAAGCAGACACATCACAGGTTTAGCTTGTAGTATACCAAACTCATTTTGGTAAACCGGTTCAGTAGTAAGGTGGACAGGATAACAACATGAAACAAACATATATCTATGTACTATGTTCACTGTATTGTCCATATCATTCTAGTTTATGTTCCCTAATCAAGATAGATACACAGTTCAACTCATATATTTTTAAGACACAGCAGCATAGACAGAATATAAGTGTGAGAAACTACACAACATTGGCAGCACTTGTAATGTGCATCACATGAGAACATAACTGTTTATACAACTTAAACTGAAATCAACATAGAGCAAGAACTTAGAACAGCAATCCAGTTAAAGAAATAGGTTTAAAACATACCTGTTGCGCCATTGGAGTTTCAACTGGATCCTTCAAATTCGAAAGTAGTTGGTATGAGTAAATACAGTGATGCAACAGCAAAGGAGTATCTGACCTGAGAACAGTTGCTCTTCTGCTTTAAACGTGGAGTTTGGGTTAGCTATGGTGGTCTTCGTGCTTTGGGCACTGCAGTAGCTTTACAAACTGCTCGTGTGGGGGTACTCTATGGTGGACATGGTGCTTTGTCAACTATTAGTGGGTTACTATCCGCTGGGGTTGCGGTTAGATGGGTTGTAGCTGGTTCTCTGCCCAACGATGTAAGTGTGCAATCTGGAAGAGTCTCGATTATGTGTGATGGGGCTAGTTTGTGGGCCAGTACAACCATGGTTCTATCTGCATCGACGGGTAGCACTGTCTTTTGTGAAGAACGGGTTTTTGCTCCCTTAGATACTGCCATCACCCCCTCCAATTCAAATGGCTAATAAACAAGAAAAGAAATTGAACGTACAGACATTGTATGATAGACAGATGTGGTAATTCACATATATGTTGTCTAACCAAACAGGATAGCATGACACAATTTCACATATATGATGCCTAACTAAACAGGATAGCATGACACAGTTTCAGATATATGATGGATAACTTAACAGGATATAATGGCATAATTAAACATATGATGAGTACCTAAACAGGATGACATGACAAAACTATATGATGTCTTTCTAAAATAGGTTGGGATGAAATAATTCACATACATGTTGTCTAAGTATACATGATGGAATGATATAATTGACATAATTGATTCATATACTAAGTAGCTGGCACTCGCATGTATGATCTCTAAACTAAGCAGATAGAATTCAATATTGTGCATATGATGTCTAAACTAAGCAATGCAAGACACCATATGCATCATATGAGAAATATAAACATTGGAACTTAGAGCATACACCTCAGGTGGGATATAGGACTGGTCATATGTCTCTGAATCCTCCTCTGAGGAGCTCCCTGTAACCATCGAGATATATGCTTCAACAGGTACCATTGCCTGCTCTGAAGACCTTGTTTTCACTCCAGATTTTTCCATAACCGGCTCAAATGGCTGATACACATGAAGAGTAGTTCAATATACACAGATTGTCGACAAATGGAATACGTAATGAAAAAAAGATGGCATGAGATAATTCACATATATGATGCCTGGCTCCATGGCGGTGCATAATTCACATATATGATAACTGGCTGAAAAACATGGCATTGCATAATTCACATATCTGATATAGAAAGCAAACAGGAGGCATTCACACAAAGCATGTCTAATCTAAGCAGATGGCATGGCAATGCAAGACACCATATGCATGATATGAGAAATATAACCCAGCCAAGTTAGAGCATGCACCTCGGGGGGGGGGGGGGAATACGACTGGTCATCTCTCTCTGAATCCTCCTCTGAGGAGCTATCTGTAACCAGCAAGAAATCTGCATCGACAGGTAGCACTGACTGCTCAGAAGACCTTGTTTTCACTCTAGATTTTCCCATGACCGACTCAAATGGCTGATGCACAGGAAGAGTAGATGAATGTATAAACATTGCTGACAAATGGAACACATTATGGAAAAAAATATGGCATGATAAAATTCACATATACGATGACTGGCTAAACAGGATGGCATTGCATGATTCACGTATATGATGCCTGGCTAAAGAAGATGGCATCGCATAATTCCCATATACTCCCTTCGTTCCTAAATATTTGTCTTTTTAGAGATTTCAAATGGACTACCACATATGGATGTATATAGACATATTTTAGAGTGTAGATTCACTCATTTTGTTCCGTATGTAGTCACTTGTTGAAATCTCTAAAAAGACAAATATTTAGGAATAGTGGGAGTATGATATAGAAACCAAACAGGTGGCATTCACACAAAGCAAATCTAAACTAAGCTGATGACATATAAGATGTATAATGTAAGCAATGCAAGGCGCCATATGCATGATATGACCAACATCAGCATGCCAGGTTGGAGCAAACACCTTAGGTGGTAAACAGGCATGGTCGGCTCCTTCTGAATCTCCATCTGAACAGTTATCTTCCTCTGGAATACAATCTGGAAATGCAGGAGAGGAGGGGGGGCACTTCGCCCACCATGGAGCAGCATCTGCATGACATTATATTCGCACGCAACGGTCTTCTCTTTTTCTCTACATGTTCAGTATGATTGTGTACAATATCTGACATGCATAATAAAAAAATAGTTAGATTTTGTAAGGCCTAAGGGGTGCATGCAAAAATCAAGACTGATGGTAGCAAATGAGTGGATGGATCCAAAACTAATGATAGCAGGTATATTATAGCTTCAGTTTAAAAAGATAGACAATGGATCATCTATTGTTTGTTGCCCACCCAACATGAACCACATAGAAGACCCCAGATGAACCACATAGTAGACAGATACTATTCGTTGTTCGGTCGATATGAGACCCATGGGCAATTCAAAACTCAAGATTGAACGATAAAGTAGCAGGTAATAATAACCGATGTATAACGTAAGCAAACATGAAAGACTGCGACCTCTCTTCCGGAACTGTCTAGTCCTCAGGTTCATCTGCTCAGTCGATGATGGTAATGCAGTTGGCGTGGCTGCCGGCAACGGGGAAGATGATCTGAGGCGGCGAAAGAAAGTCTGCAGGGGGGATCTCTGCTGCAGTGAACGCTTCTGCCGATGGCTCACCTCAGGTGGGGTGGATGACGGCACGGCAAGAGCAGGACATAACACACAGAGTTTTCTTTGACGCCAATCTAAAAATGAAGTAAATCTGTAAGGGCTCCTTAGAATTGGAGGATTCTATAAATGTAGGGACAGGAAAAACACAGGAATAGGATAGGAATGCACGTGCAAAATAGAGCATTTGGAAACATAGGATTTTAGTCAACCTGGGTGTTTGGCTCACATGAATTGGAAGAACAGAGGAATGGAGAAACAAAGTGATGCGACGAGTGTACAACCTCTTTGGCATAGCCTTGTGGACCTCAGCATCATTGGGTTGGACGTGGAGGATGGTGATGATGCTGGTGTGACTGTCGGAGGCGGGGAAGAAGATCTGAGGCCTCTGGAAACGGCACCGAGGGTACTGCTCCGCTGTGATGGACGGTTCCGTCGTTGGAGCAGCTCCGCTAAGGTGTAAGGCGACGAGGCTGAAGCATGACAAGACAGAAAACTTTAATCTGAAGTGGGACCCTAATATCATCTGCAATAGATGATGTAAAATACGTCACCAAAAAGTGCTAGATGTAAAACGCATCAGCCGCGCCACGGCCGCTCCGACAGATGCTGTAAGTACTGTTCACTCTGAACTTAACTGAAGAAAATGAACTTCACAGTCGAAACTGAATTTTACTGTCGAAACTGATTGAACTAGTAATAGAGCATTGCAATAGATGTTTAGGGCGTTCGAGCACTAGTAGCAGAGAAGCAGTGATCTAAATCAGTAGAGGCTCGAGCAGGGAACACACTAGCAGAGAGCAAGTCGTGCAGTAGCACTGCGAGCGAGTGCTAAAGCAGCAACTCCTGTAGCTGCTGGAGGTCCTGCAGCAGCAGCAGCACAAGCGAGAGCAAGACCAGAGCAGCAGCACGAACGAAAGCAGGAGCAGTGCAACAGCACGACCGACAGCAAGAACAGAGCTGCAACGCGAGCGAGAGCCGGAGCAGCTGCAGCTAGTGCCGTTGTGGAAGTCGCCGCCGAGGAACCAATGACATGGGGGAGAGACGCCGTGGATGATGTGGCCGGTGACGGCGCCGTCGATGGAGATGCCATGTCTGCTCAGTATCGAGCACCGGCAGCCCCGTGAGATCGAATAAAAGATAAAATGCAGCGGTGAGTGCAGAACCTCCTTGGTGGCGCCGAGTTGGCCTTGGCTTCATCGAAGGAATTGATGAGGGTGCTGCGGTTCCGATGGGGCAGGTCAAGACGGTGCTGTGGGGATTGAGGTGGCGCGATAGACGAGGCGAATGTCGGGGCAGCTCCTTGGAGGTGGAGGACGGGGCGGCTGATCCGGCGGGACGACGAGATCGACAACGGATCCTCATCCGGTGCGGTGGATGAGGGACGGCGAGCTGTTGCGGTGGACGACATAGTCGGGGAAGAGTCTCTGGCTGGGCGGCAGTCGGGAGGCCGATGGAGGAGCGTGGGGTTTCGCGGGTTTTGGCGGCCTCGGTGTACGAATGGGGGGGGAGGGGGGATCCAAGCTTAGGGACGCGCTTGTCCGAAATGTAGGGTAAGTTACCAGCGTACCCCCACCGGTTTTGACACCGCGACGTGGAGCTTCATTTCCGGCTGAGGGGTAGAAGGGGGATTTTGCGTGTCTGGGCTGCGGGAGCGATTTCGGATGAGGAGGGAGTTCTCGCGCGTGTCCAAATTTTGGGATAACAAGGCGCGGCGTGGGATGAAGAAGCGGGAGTTTCAAAGTAGGTGAGACAAAAGATACTCGAGCTTGAAAATTTCGGGATAACAAGGTGCGGATTCCTTGTTTGGCAGGACAAACTTAATGTGTAAATAAAATCATACAAGACACAAGAGAGTCATGTCCCCTTTTACTATATTGCTATAGATGCCATTGAAAAACTACAAGAAAAATGTTAAAAAAATCGGGAGAACATGATTACCCTGCATAGTACCAATTCGATTCGCACTTCCCTCAACAACAACAAAAAACAAATCAATTCCCACCAAAGAAAGAGTAATGTCCCTTTTTATATGATTACAGATGCCATGATCTCAAATTTCAATTTTTGAATCCACGTTATGTTGAATTCGAATATATCATTAGGTGACCTTGCGGTTTATAATTGATGTAGTCATACATTTTGATCTTCCATCATATATGAACATTTTACTCCACCATGTGAACATATATATTGTCGTCTACCATATGGACTAAATTTGAATCAATTTTCCTTATTTGAATATGATTGTTCTCAAGTTATACAATAATTTAAGGGACAAATGCTTTTTTGCCCCTAGTTGGACCCTACCCACGGGTTTTGCCCTTAATTTTCGACTCTGCTCAGTTTTGCCCTTAGATTTTCCTCCGAGGTCGACCGAATGCTCTTTGACTGTTTTAGCAACACTTCGAAAATTCATAAAAAATTGATATGAACTCAGAAAAATGCAAATAGGATATCAAAATGTTTAGATAAACATTACCTTTATGTGTATGTCATTTGCATTTAGGAAAAAAGTACCGTATAAACTACCTAAGTTTATTAATGTTTTTAACATTATTAAAATAAAAAGGTATAAACAATACTTTTTCATGAATAAAAAATACGTATAAATGTAGGTGACATTTTCTGAACATCGTGATATCTTATTTGCATTTTTCTGAGTTCATGTCAACTCGTTATGAAGTTTCAAAATAATGGTCAAATGTCGTTTGAGCATTCATAACAAGTTGATATGAACTCAGTAAAATGCAAAAAGATATCAGGATGTTCAGAATATATCACCTACATTTGCATGTAATTTTTATTCTTGAAAAAAGTATTTCTATACCCTTTTTATTTTTAATAATGTTAATAACATTAATAACCTTGGGTAGTTGAAACGATACTTTTGTCCTTAATGCAAGTGATATGCACGTAAAGCTAATGTTTGTCTGAACATTTTGATATCTTATTTGTATTTTTCCGAGTTCATATGAATTTGTTATGAATATTCAAAGTATTGGTCAAATGGTCAAAGGGCATTCGGGTGACCTCAGGGGAAAATCTAAGGGCAAAACTGAGCAGAGTCGAAAAGTAAGGGCAAAACCCGTGGGTAGGTTCCAACTGGGGGCAAAAATGCAATTATCCCATAATTTAAATATTATCTTGATAACAAAAAGACATGCATATAGCAGTAATCCTATTTCACTATGAACTACATGTACCATATGCTCTCCAATTCAAATATCTGTATCCATTTTATGTTGAATTCAAATCATAGTACATTATTGGTCTAGGTAGCGAGATGTTCAGGATAATCTAAACCCTGTTTTCATACGTATAATTTTTGGCTGAATTGGGACAAGTTTTGGTATAAGCCTCTTGCAAAACCAGAGATTCTCTCAACAAGCCTCGTGGTTCTGAGAGGGAATGTGTCACCTTTGTGTGCGAAATGATATATGTTGCCTCCCCCTAATTTTATTTACAGAGGCAACATAGAACTATATGAGTGCCCTGTTAAATTTTGGAATTATTTCGGGTTCATTTGGCCTTTTTATACATTAATTGAGTTTCTGGACTTTTAATGTGCATAATCGAAATATGAATTGCATGCACATGCTCTAGTGCACCAAAGTGGGTTGAAAAATCACATGTGTGTCCTTGGTTGAATTTCTAGGTCCCATGGAAGAAATGAGAATGAAATTCAAACATCTGGGTGTCATGACTCTACCGAGAACATCGAGAAAATTAGATTTTAAATTCATGTAATGAAACTTGGCATGGTGTCATGTCATGGCACTAACATGTTGTGGTAAAAAATTGGGCCGATTCGGAAGCTCGTGGTTCTAAGAGGGAACGTGCCACCCCCCCACCGCCCTTGAGTTTCTTAACAAAGGCAACATAGAACTACATTAGTGCCATGTTAAATTTTGGAATTATTCCGGGTTCGTTTGTCGTTTTTTATACATTAATTGAGTTTCTGGTCATTTAATGTGCATAAGTCAAATTTGAACTACAAGCACATGCTCTCGTGCACCAAAGTTGGTTGAAAATCACATTTGTGTCCTCGGGTGAATTTGTAGGTCCCATGCAAGAAATGAGAATAAAATTAAAACATCTGGGCATCGTGGCTTGGCCTAGAACATTGAGAAACTTGGTTTCAAAATTCTTGTAAATCCAAAACACGTCTGAAAATCATGAAACTTGGTATGGATGTCATGTCATGGTACTACCATGTTGTGGTAAAAAAATGGCCGAATAGGAACATATTTTGGTATAAGCTTCTTGCAAACCGAAGCTTCTCTCAAGAAGGGTCGTGGTTCTGAGAGGGAACATGTCACCTTTGAGTGCGAAACGATATACGTTGTCCCCCTTGAGTTTATTTACAAAGGCAACATAGAACTACGTGAGTGCCCTGTTAAATTTTGGAATTATTCCAGCTTCGTTTGGCCTTATTTACACATTAATTGAGTTTTTGGTCATTTAATGTGCATAATTCAAATTTGAACTACAAGCACGTGCTCCCGTGCACCAAAGTTGGTTGAAAATCACATTTGTGTCCTCGGGTGAATTTCTACTCCCATGCAAAAAATGAGAATAAGATTCAAACATCTGGGCATCGTGGCTCGGTCAAGAACATTGAGAAACTTGGTTTTAAAATCATGCAACTTGGCATGGTGTCATGTCATGGTAGTACCATGCTGTGGTAAAAAAAAATTGGCTGAATAGGAACAAATTTTGGTATAAGCTTCTTGCAAATCGGAGCTTCTCTCAAGAAGGCTCGTGGTTCTGGGAGGGAACGTGTCACCTTTGTGTGCATAATTCAAATTGGAAATACAAGCACATGTTCCAGTGCACCAAAGTTGGTTGAAAAATCACATGTGTGTCCTTGGGTAAATTTCTAGGTTCCATGCAAGAAATGGGAATGAAATTCAAAATTCTGGGTGTCGTGGCTGGGTTCGAAACATTAAGAAACTTAGTTTTTTAATTCCTGTAAATCCAAAACACGCATGAAAATAATGAAACTTGGCTTGGTCCCATGACATGGCACCAACATGCTGTGGTAAATTTGCAGTCTGATTTGCGAAGGCGCACACATTAACAATCAACAAAGTCATTTTGGAACAAGTGCTGTCATGTTACAATCGGAAACACAAGTATTATTGAAACCGTGGGCGTTCTACTTACTAGTACCATTTACGTGCCGCCACGTGTCCCCCTTTTTTATTAGCTAGGAGGCATCATGCAGGGTAGCTATATGAGTACGAGAGGCGTGCGATCAGACCCCTGCGCATGCTTATCGGGAGGAGAGCCCTTTGACCTCCATCTGCCGTCCACCTCTCTCCCAAGGTCTCCATTAATGGCGCCTGAGCCTCTGTTTAATGGCGTTTCTATGTCTCACTCGATTGAGATTTAAGAGAGAAAAAAGAAAATCTGACAGCACAGATCTTGATGTAAGATCCGACGGACCTATATAGCATCTACTGCGACTTATAGCAAGATTGATGAATATATAAGGACAATTTTTTTTATCAAAGAAGGGCTTGCCCCTTCCGATTTTCATTACTGAAAACCACCACAATTCACAAGAAGTTCAGCACAACTCCAGCCTAACACGAAAGACTAAAAGTACCAGATTGAAATCGCAACATCCCAAGAGGCCAACAAAGGCCAAAAATCTGTGCTAGAACCCAACATCTCACAACCGACGACGCAATCGACAACCTAAACCGATTATTACATCAAAAGAAACCAGGAAACTGAAGGAAGCCTAGCAACAACTAGAAGAACAGCAACGCCAGGGTCACCACAGCAAGAGTTTTCTTCATTCCAGCCTCGCAACATTGATCTTCCACAGAAAGATAAGGACGATTAATTGTCTTACATAATTAGAAAGATAATTAAAAATCCACATGCGGCTACGCCCGAAATACACAAGGGCAAAAGAAGAAGGAAGACAAGGATCTGGCTCGCTGATCTCTACTTTCTTGATGTGTTGCTGTAGGCCGCGGGAACTAGTCTCCGCGACGAGCGGCGATGAGCTCTTTCGTGTCCTCAAGACACTGCTTGAGAACATGCACGGATTCCTCCACCGGCCTTTGGCGCTCGTTGCGGAGCATGTCATTCTCGTCCATAAGTTTCTTGACGATGACGCCGGTCCTCTTCAACAAGGCACTGGTCTCCTCCTGCTGGTCTGCACTTCGGATGATCTTCTCCCTCAGCAGGTCGCGCTCGGCCCGGAGCCTCTCATTGCCCTCCCTTAGTTGCCGGATGACGCCGGTAGCCTATTCAAACGAGGCTTTCACGTCGTCCTACAACCTCACCAAGCCGGAGATTTGATCCATCTGGCTATGGACGATCGCATGCATGCACCTGTAACAGTCGTCGCCTGCCCGCGAGAAATTTTCCCAGGCCGCCGCGGTGCGGCGAGACATCTCTGCTGCATTCGTGGCGCGGCGGTACATCTCTGTTGCTTCCGCAGCGCGGCCGGACCAGTCTGCTGCATCGACGGTGCGGTGGGACCTCCGTGCTGCTTCAGCGGTGCGGCGGGACCTCTGTGCTGCTACTTCCACGCGGCGGGACATGTCAGCTGCTCTTGCAGCAAGGCGGGACATCTCTCGTGCTTCCGCTTCCATGCTCGCCTCTCCCTGGTAGCAATCTCTCGACCCAGAACTCACGCTGGCCATGGCAGACGCAAGGGAAGGGTGCTGAATGACTTGTTTGTTTTTGTGGATGAGGAGTTGAGGAGGAATGTGCAGTCAGCTTGGCATACTAGTATTTATAACCGAGTACTAATACGCTCCTAAGTGGGAAACCGTTTAGGTCGTGATCGTGTGAACAGGTTTGGAATTCAATATACTAGCGTGGTACTAATACGCTCCTAAGTGGGAAACCGTTTAGGTTGTGATCGGTGTGAACAGGTTTGCAATTCAATATAGCGTGGAGTAACTTGGAATGTGACGAGACGCAAGCTCAAAAACTTGTACCCTGAGTTTAGTAGTACATTATACAGGAAGAGAAGAGGTGCACGCACGCACTCGTCCTCTCACACACGCGTCTATTTTTTCTTGAAAAGGAGGATGATGACCCCCGGCCTCTGCATCTGGGAGTCACACACGCATCTGTAGCTACGAATTGTAGTGTTCTCAACCATCCGATTGGCTCTATCATGGATGTACCTATATACTAAAACATGTCTAGATACATCTATATTTTGACAAATGGAAGGCATGTATTGTGGAACGGAGGGAGTGCTTGTCATCAAAATGGATAAAAAGGGACGTGTCTAGAACTAAAATACGTCTACATACATCTCCTTTTATCCATTTTGATGACAAGTAGTACCCCTACCCAAAGGAACTTTATATCCAACAGACACAAAATATCTGTTCGACTGTTGGAAATTACCGATCTGATGTCGAAGTAATTGCTGCAGCGGCACCAAAACCCACCATTTCTTAAGCTAAAGTAGACCAAGGTAATCCCTATATTAGCATATTACTAAGATAAACAGAAGGCACTATCGAAACATTTAGGACGTGAGCTTGTCAATCTGAATGTGGAGGGACACAAGCTTAGCCCCGGCCAGCAGCTTGGGCGGAACTGTCAAGAAGGTCAGCTCCTGCACATCGACGTCGCCGGGATCCTTGCTGCTTGTCACCTCCATTTTCACCTTGACGGCGTCGGTCGTGCCTTTGGGCTCCCCTGGCGGGCCGTTCGCCCACAGCTTGGCCAAGTAGTGCGACAGTGGGGACGCCCTCACTCTGATGCAGACGACCGACACGGCGATAGGCGCACCGATGTCGAGCACACTGCCGACCAAGAAAAACGTGCGGCAGTCCTCCTCCGCGAACAGCAAGAGCCGTGGCTCCGACAGTGGCACTTGCAGCTGGAGCACCTTGTCGTACTAGATCCTGTGCACGGGCATGGGATGCGCGGTGCTGATGTGGTGGTAGAGCGCCGGCGGCGGGCCTTCGTAGCCGCAGACGGGCATGGGGCATTTGCAGGGCGCGAGCAGACACACGCTCTGGTGATCGGCGAGCTTGTGGTAAGTGACGTAGAGCCCACAACCTTCGTGCGGGCACTCCACCCTCACCGACGAAAGGACGGAGTCCACTGCCGAGTTCCACATGTCGAAGCCACCGCCGCGCTCGCACTTCTGGCACTGCCGCTGGTTCTCGGGGTGCTCGACGCGGCAGTCCACGCAGGACAGGTGCCCTCCCTTGCACTGCAGAAATCAATCCAACATCACATCAATCAAGAAACCTGCACCTTGCTCAATCAGCCGAACGGACGAGGTGTATTCGAACCTCATACACTAGAGGCATCAAGGGGCGGAGGCACAAGGGGCAGTGGAGCACGGTGAGGTCCATCGAGACCTTAGAGAGCTCCATCGTCGGGGTCCTATTCCTGTTCGATCTGCATGATCTCGCCCTCCTCGTGCACAACCATCCTTCAAGGTGCATTAAATCAACACATGCAAGTACTATCAAAAGAAGAGTCACGGCATGCATGCATGCGTTGTAATTAATGCATCGGTAAATGCAAATTATTGAAATATATCGAGTGCAGTGCTTTGATGTGTTGCGTCAACTCGTACATCAATGAGAAGTTTGATTATCCTCTCCCTCGCGGACTTAATTGCACCTGCCTTTGGCTGTATGACAGGTTGGCCACACACCTGTCGGGCCCACCTGTCATACACGCAAAGACAGGAGCGTCCCTCCCTCGCCCATGAGCGTGGTGGCTGGCAAGACTAGGAGAAGCTTTCGCTACACGCTCTCCCTCCCACACGCGGTGGACATGCAGTAGTTCAATCGGTGCCAGATGGCCAGAAGCGTACTGTAGTACTCCTCCAGTGCAGTAGTACACCATCATTGTTCGACTTCCCAAAAAGGCGAAGAGCCAAGCGCAGCCCGGACGCTCGTGTGGCAGTTTCATGTGTAGAGTAGTCTAGATAGCGTGTACCGTGCCTGTAAGCTTAAAATCGTTGGGGTCGGCTCCATGCTATGTGGCCGTCTCAAAGTTTTTTTTTAAATGAAAATAGTCTTCTGGCCCTACCTGTCACCCTAGTGATTGTAGTTTGCACGCTCATCTGGTCAGGACAGGAATATATATTTTAATTTGTTTTTTTCGAAAAGGGGGGACTCCCCGGCCTCTACGTCAGAACGATGCATACGGCCACATATATTTTAATTTGTGGTGGGTAAATGTTAGAGGTTGCAGCAAATATATTGTACACTGCAGGTCTTTCAGCCAAGTTTAGAGGCAAGCATGTGGGGCTAGTGCTATGATGTGTCGCGTCAACTCGTAGAACAAGGAGAAGCTTGATTTTACTACACGCCTTCTCCCTCACCCATGCGCGCGGTTGCTCGCAAACGAGGACAGACTTTTGCTTAGTAGTAGTACTTCCACAACAAGCCATCCCGCTCGCGGTGGACGGACATGCAGCAGTGGATTCAACACTGTAGAAGCAGTAGTAGTAACATCATTGTTTGTCTTCTCGAAGAGGCGAAGAGCCAAGCGCAAACCGAACATTGCAGTTGCGAACATTGGAGCACGCATATAGCCAGGCTCTTGCATGAGACAAAATTGCTATGTGAGCCCACTATTGTACTAGTACGTACAACAACTTACTAGTATAGCCCTGTAAACCAGAAAGGTGTATTTGCCCTTCTAGAGATTTCAACAAGTGACTAGACTACACTGAGACGGAGTACATATGGAGCAAAATGAGTGAATCTGCACCGTAAATAAATATGTACTAGTTCTATCGTTTTCCTCTCTGAGGTGCACAATATTGAGTATACTGACTAGTCTCTTTTTGACACACATTTACGTTTTTTTGACACAGTACAGACGCAAGCGCTCATATACACACTCATACACTCACCCCTATGAATGCAAACACGCACGACACTATCATCTTGAAATTTACGAAGTCACCATAGGCACCTCGTCATCGACGGGTCCATAGGTGCTTGAATGCCAAGGAGGAAGAGGGTAGCGGTTCCCGTGATGTTGAACGATCAATGATGCATCCTCAATTACGTGCAGAGGGAATTAATCGGAGAAGCAGACTAGAGCCAGCATGATGTGAATGCAACAGAGTTTGGACTCTCATATAATAAAGGCGCCCACCACTCCAATCCATCTACTCCCAAGTCTCTGCGCAACACTGCTCACTCCAATCCAAGACCAAGTGACCAGAAGCCACAAGCACCTATGGAGGCGATGGACGCGAGCGGCAGTCGGCTGTGCCAAATCATCCAAGGCGCCGGCCTGCGGCCCCGCACCATGCAGCGTTTCCAGACGGTGCTGGCGACCGCAGGCATCGTAGCCCTCACTGACGCAGGCTTCACCTCTCGCATGGACGACATGATGGTCAACTCCATCCGCAAGTTCACCGCCGTCAAGAAGCGCGTGGACGACCTTGCCGTACTGCTCCAGCCCGCGGGCCCAGGCTCCTCATTGCCTGCCACCCTCATTGGCCTACATGGTGACAAACTCTTTCTAGCCCTGGTGGCCCTGCGGGTGCCGGAGGTTGCGACGAAGAATGTGCACCTCGAGGCCGCGCTCGCCGCGCAGTGCCTCGCCATGCAAGAAACCGTCGACCTGCACATCCATGTCTACGAGAAAATCGTCTACATAGGCCACTACAAGGCAAACAAGGACAGAAAGACGTTGGCCTTCTTCCAGCGGCTGGAATCTTTGGACGCCATTGTTCAGAAGCACGTCGACCTGGCCACGAAAGCTGCTGCTACTTAGGCGCCGTTCGGTGGGCCGGCGCCCTGAGTCGAGGAGGTGGACGTCGTCGATGGATGCATCTCTTCTTCTTGCCTCCTGTAACCAGCACTGCATCGCCTCGTGGCCTTAATGTTTTATTAGTATAGTACTCCCTCCGTTCCCAAATATAAGTCTTTCTAAAGATTCCAGCAAGTGACTACTACATATGGAGCAAAATGAGTGAATCTACACTCTAAACTATGTCTTCATAAATCTGTATCATGTATTCCATTTGAAGTAGTATCTAAAAAGGCTTATATTTATGAATGGAGGGAGTATATGGCATTTTTTATTCCAATCATAACGTTTTCACTGTGAGGTGGGGCCGCAGGTGAGCAAACCAACCCCCACCGGGCGTCGGCTGAGTTTAGAGCAAGTACAATAAGGTGATGTAGGCAGGCTATAAGACATTAAATATTATATTCTTGCTTACTTGGAAGAGAGAGAAGAGGAGAGAGAAGAGAAGCGGGCTACTAGTTAACAGCCGGCTGCAGCACGTGCTCCTAGGTACTTTGTGAGAGAGTGGAATGGGCCATGTATCAACAAAGTAGTACATATTTATATCTAGCTATTGTACTTGCTGGCTATAAACTTGACTATATGTGACATGGCAACATCATATAGCCAACAGCTGGCTATATTATTAACCATGCTCTTAGAGAGTAGAAGAGAGAAACGAGGGAGGAGGGCTAGCTGTAGCACGGACGCTGTTGTCAGATGGGACTCGTGTTTATAGACTAGGAGTACTGAGCACTCATGCCTCTTTTTTAGGGAAAAATTAGTCGTATGTCTAGTACCACTAGTTCGGTGCGTGCGACCTATAGCTGTCATCACTTTAGGTCTACTTTTCGAACCGCGGCTACGCTTCACAGTACATATTTTTCACGCAGTTATCCTCCTATATGTACTCCTAGGCTATTTCCACGTGCTCCCATTCGCCGACATGTGGGACATAGAGCATCTGGGTCGTAGTGCATGCACGACTCAGAGCATATGCCGGGGTACTTTACATTTCAGACCTCACGAATTACATGCAAACCCCCCGCAGAAGAATAAACAAATCAATGAATTACTACATGAAACCGGATTATTTTCGTGGAAACCGGAGCATGTTCATTAAATTTTGGACATAACACGTTTATAAAAAATGACAGGACCTAAACCAGTCTAAGGGCCTCTTTGATTTTTCCCAAAAAAAAGGCCTCTTTGATTTGTGGGATACTGAAAACATAGGAATGGGGAAAGTATGATGGCGATGAACCGAGACAAGGAGAACTCTAACTCAGTTAGAGGTTAGAGTCAGATTCTAACCCTGAACTAACTCTAAACCAAAGAGGTGTATGGATGGCAGGGTTAGATTGACAATAAATGCTCTATCTCAATCATTTGACTACTTTGGACCCTATTTTTAGTCAGACTAAAATAAGTCCCTTGGATCCAAGCACCCTCTTGGTATGGCCGGCTCTTCTGTGGCTTCCTCCCGCTCACAATTGACATAAACGAACCATCTATACAATCAAGCATGCAAAACATGATAATTTTTACTTTGTCCATACAAATGAGATATCCCACTTAAACATACAAGTCGTCAATCAAGCTTCACAAAATAAAAAAAACACTTCATGAAACAAAGAATGAGCTAACTCATCATGGAAGTTGTTCACGATAGGGAGGGAGCCCGGAGCCCCTCACGCACCAAGGGAGGAGCTCGCCATTGTCGCTCTGGAGGAAGGCTCTGTAGAGCCCAAGCCCCGGGAACCCCTCCAACGCTGGCCCTTGCGAGTTGAGGTCGACACCGGCATGGGTAGCAGGGCTGCTTGCGGCCGACTGGGAACTTAATCTTTGGGCCTCTACAAATAATGCAAGCCTGTAACTAAAATACCTAGAAAGGTTAACTGAATCTTTGGGCCTCTAGAAATAATGCAAGCCTGAAACTGAAATACCTAGAAAGGTGAACTGAATCTTTGGGCCTCTAGAAATAATGCAAGCCTAAAACTTAAATACCTAGAAAGGTGAACTGAATCTTTGGGCCTCTAGAAATAATGCAGGCCTGAAACTGAAATACCTAGAAAGGTGAACTGAATCTTTGGGCCTCTAGAAATAATGCAAGCCTAAAAATGAAATACCTAGAAAGGTGAACTAAATCTTTGGGCCTCTAGAAATAATGCAAGCCTGAAACTCAAATACCTAGAAAGGTGAACTGAATCTTTGGGCCTCTAGAAACAATGCAAGCCTGAAATTGAAATACCAAGAAAGGTGAACTAAATCTTTGGGCATCTACAAATAATGCAAGCCTGAAATTGAAATACCTAGAAAGGTGACCTGAATCTTTGGGCCTCTAGAAAGATTTATTACCTCCTCAAGCAGCATCAAACAATTCCATGCGTGCACCACAAATCTATAGCAAGTTTGATCAGGATCTACATTTCCAAATCATAATTAGCGCTAGAGCAAGCAAGATCAATGATATGGCCGTGAGACAGAGAAGGAACGAACAAACTCACCCCTCTCGCGACCTCCCTGGTAGATGCGCCATCGCCGCGCACGACAGAGGGAGAAAAACGACTGGTGAAGGGGGAGCGGGGCGACCTTCGAAGGTCGGAGGGAGAGGGCGGCCGGAGTAGGGCGGCGGAGGCCGGAAGGAGAGGGCGGGCAGAGGAGAGAGAGGGCGAGCGGCGCTTGGGCGGGCGGCCCTATGGGGAACAGAGAGGAGTCATGCGAGGAGGGGAGCGATCTGGTGTGGGCAGGTGAGATTTTTTTAGGGGAGCGATCTGGTGCGGGCAGGTGAGATTTTTTTAGTTCTCTTTTAGTGGGCCCAGGATAACTAACCCAATTAGAACCTCTCCACCGGGCTAGTTTTTTTAGCTGGGTTAGAGCAAACTAGCTCAAACTAACCCCTCTTGTTTCGATAATTTGAGGCTATTTCAACCCAAACTAGCTCTAACTCAGGGATCCAAACAAAGAGGAGTGTTACTGTACATGCTACAGTGTGGACCATAGCACATTGTTTTTTATGGCCATATCACCACATTATTGTTTTCTACTGCTAGTTCATGGGCTATCGTGGTTCACACGGCTGGTTTACTGGGCTGCCGTGGTTCGCACTCCTCCGACCTGAGTAGTACTAGTATAGTACTAGTATATACCGCATCATTCTTTGCTCCTTCTTACTACTCCGAGTCCGACATGTGGGAGAGCCAGCATCCGGGTCGACGTGTCATGCACCAGATTAGAGCGCGGAACGGAAGGGGGGCATCACCCCAGTCGGAGCGCCAATAATTCATTACTATAGTGAGCGGTCATATCACAAGTCTTTCCAGCAGTAACGCGCCATCAAATTGCACAACCCCACTCGCTCACCCTCCTCGCCTCTTTGTCAAACCGCCTACCTGAAAACTGCCCCGCCCTCAACTTTTAACTACGCGAAAATAGTTCGAGCTTGTTCGTTCTATATAAATACAGTACTTACTATATGTTTATTCACCCGTGGGGTTGTTCAATGAATGGAGGGGCGGTGAGCACAAGTGAACAATACTACCTCTGTCCAGGTTTATTGGTCCCCATTGTATTTCGTGCCAAATTTTGACCATAGATTAAACTAAGAAAATGTTCACGCATGTCACCAAACATTATATTTTTCAAAACTATGTTCAAATACGAATCCAATGAGATAATTTTTCTTGACATGCATTAACATTTTGTTAGTTAAATCTTTAGTCAAAATTTGGCACAAACTATAAAAGGGACCTATAAACTAGGACGGAGGTAGTACTGTAGTAGTAAGTAGGAGTCGTAGAGTAGTCACCTTAAATAGAGAGTTTCTTTTCTTTAATGCCACGTACACAAATTGAAACGCTTGTTGTGGAGAGAAAAAAGATAATCACTCCACTATATATGGACGCAGGGGCCTGAGCGCTTGCTTTACTAGGGTTGCTCTCTTCATTCTCTCATCCTCTCCAGATATAAACAAGACAGCGGTAGCAACATTTTCTCTCTGCTCACCACTGGTCACATATCCGGCCAGATCCCTTCGGCCGGTGTGTGTAGAGGACTAAAAGGTGCTTCGTTCACGCGGTCATCGCCGCCAAGGGAGGAAACCCACAGCTGCCGGAGGGGCCCGATCCTCTGCCCGTGCCGTTCTCTCTGACACAGCGCCGGCTCGGGAGGTCCTCCGACCCTTCTTCCTCCCTGCCGTATTGTCCACAGATCCGACCTGCCACCGCCGACATCGCGGCGACCCTCAGGTATAAGTTCTTTGAAAGCGGCCTTGCTCTACTGCCCCAGCTCCCCACGTGTCTGCATGTGCATCTTTTTCTACTCCCCTCAGCTGTTCCAAAGCCACCTAAATTTTTAGTATTATTAGAGGTAAAGCTACTTCATGCATTCGAATCTAGAGCTTTGTTCAAACAACAAAGAAAGGGGGAAGTTGTAGCATGAATCTAGGACTTGATTCAAAGAGGAAATAATATGGTGAAAGTAGTAGAGACCGGATACCCAACCGGTCTCTTGGTTGAAAAGGCAAATAATGGGGAAATGCGGTACAAACTGGATAAGGAACAGATCTATTATTGGTTGAAAAAAGGATAGAAAGTGGCGGCCGGTGGACAAGTCAACAGAGTATGTCCAGGATTAGATTTGCTGCCATCACATAGTAAAATGTCTCCGGGATTAGATTTGCTGCCCTCACATAGTAAAAGGTCTCAGGATTAGATTTGCTGCCCTCACATAGTAAAAGGTCTCAGGATTAGATTTGCTGCCCTCACATAGTAAAAGGTCTCAGGATTAGATTTGCTGCCCTCACATAGTAAAAGGCCTCTAGGATTAGATTTGATGCCCTCACATAGTAAAAGGTCTCCAGGATTAGGTTTGCTACCCTCACATAGCGTGAACAAGCTCGGCATCACCACTTTATGCCTCCTTGTAGGTACATTGTGCTGATGCATCCACTGTCGCATGTCCTTATACCAACCTTTTGCTATTTTTTTGCGGGTAAACCAACCTTTTGTTGTAAGGGCGCATGTAAAATGAAGCGATCACACTGTTACCTTAGGGACATGTCTAACCAGTGTTATTGTTAATCTAATGCCTCCAGTGATAAGATGCAATTAAACTGTGTTACAAATGGCACTCCTGCTGTTTTCCCCAGTATGATAAGTAAGTTGCTCCTTTACGCTGCTGAGTGTCCTGGTGTCCCCACGGTCCCATGCCCTTAAACCAACTCTTTAGCTGCTGTTGATTTATTGTGTCTGGTAAACAAGCAATGCCACCATTAAAGTAATCCCATATCCGAGGAATCTCATTGTTGATCGTAATGCTTCTAGTAACATGAAGCATTGCTGACGTTTTAAAATTTCTATTGTCCTTGCGTGATTGCCATGAACATAATTAAGATGCTTCTTTTCATTTTGTATATGTTTCGTATATTCTTATTGACCAGCAACTGTTTACTTTCTATCATTTTGTGGAGATAGGGATATCCATTTCACCTTGTTGCTATTGTGACCTTTTGGTGAACTGCACAAAACACTTTTTTGGAATGAGTGTCTTGTGTAGTTCAACTAAAATGTCACGTGGGCAACATCTCTCAATTTTGGTGGAACTGCACAAAATGGTTAAACTAAAGTGAAACCATGCTCTCCTGTCTCCTTGTTTGTGCTATGCAAACATGCTGTGCAAACAGGAATACTCTACTACAGATGTTGTGACGGTCAAGAGCAACATCTCTCAATTTTGGTGGAACTGCACAAAATGGTTCAACTAAAGCGAAATCATGCTCTCCTATCTCCTTGTTTGTGCTATGCAAACATGTTGTGCAAACATGAATACTCTACTACAGATGTTGTGACGGTCAAGAGCATTCGCCAAGTTCTTCGATTGTATGACATGGCTAGCCAAGATGGATTTAATCCCGATATTCACTTTATCAGAAGACTCTAATGGGTTGGTTCTGAATCTTGCAAGCTGGGAATCAGTGAGATGTGTAGGCATCTTTGTTGTACTTATTATTTGAATCTTATTTGTTGGTTCTGAATCTTGCAAGCTGGGAATCAATGAGACGTGTAGGCATCTTTGTTGTACTTATTATTTGGATCTTATTTGTTGGTTCTGAATCTTGCAAGCTGGGAATCAATGATATATGTAGGCATCTTTGTTGTACTTATTATTTGGATCTTATTTGTTGGTTCTGAATCTTGCAAGCTAGGAAACATGGCATGATGATGCAGAGGACAGCAACCATAACAAACAATTCAAACTTGGTAGTATTATCTTTGTGAAAGTGCGACAAATGTGCTGATCATGTGCGTCCTGAGAATAATAATTCTAATTGTTGTGCATGTTGATCCCGTGGCACTGATAGAACGAGCCAATGCATTGCTTGTTTTAAGTATAAATTTCTATTAAAGCTAATTAAATTTAAGTAAAGTGACCACTAACTCCTGTTATTACAGTACCAATACAGACCCGCTCATGAACCGACGTGTGGCCGGAGTAGGTTTCTTAATGGAGGCGTTTGAATGCGCCGAGGGTGCATCTTCTGCCGGGCGTGTAGTAGACGAGGGAGGGGTAGTAACTTTCGTCGCATGTACACACTCAGCTTACTGTTGAATCCAGTTCCCCAAGAGCTGAAAAACGAACTGCTACCGCCGCCTACACACTCGTTCACTCAAAGAGACTCCAATGATGATCTGAGGGGTGAGCCTGCTGGATATGGACTTCAGCAAGGAGTTAGTTCGCCGTTCAGTCCTATGGCTGCACCAAGTTGAATGTGATGTACACCAATGATACGGACTCGGTGAAGCTCTGCCTCGCCTCAGTCCTATGGCTGCACCAGGTTCTGGAGCATTCGCCCGTTTCATTGGCAGCACCGACTACACCTTCGCTACGGTGGAGAGAAGGAAGAACGCGACGATTTGTCCATCTGGTGCAACAAGCTTGTCGACATCCAGAAGTAATACAAGATCATCAACTACGAGCAGGAGAAGGACTCCGTGGTTGACCTCGCTGAGACCATCATCGACCCCTGATACGCCAACATGAAAGAAGACGACCTGAACACATGGGAGGTACCTCTGAATCTAGCCTACATAACCTATGCGGCCAAGGACGCATACGCATGCTACGACATGTACAGGCAGATCTTGGACATGAGGGCGTGTCTGCTTCCCGTAACCGACGAGTACATGGACAGCCGCAGCGTCATGATCAAGCGTGCCAGGAAGGTCTAGATGTTGTACTTTATCTGTTTATAAGCACCTTTATCATCTGAGTGTTTCATGCATTAGCCTATGTGTCGTAATTATCTGTTTTGTCCGAAATATTTCTTTTAAGAACCCATTAACCTGATTGCTTTTTAGTGGCTATTTGCTAATGTATGTAAACTAGTTCACTTGTCCGTCAAAAAAAACTAGTTCACTCCACTGCCGTGCTTTGAATCTCCTTCCTCCCAACATATTCCTCTCCTCAGGTGGACCCAGCAGGTCTCTGAATTTTCTCCCACTTTCTTTTTTGATGTAAACTAAGTTTTCTCCCAGTACTTTCCCCTAGAACCAACTCAACTGTCCCACGTCTAGCCTAAAAAATAATAATACCCCACGTACTATTAACTCATCAAATTAAAATGATATTTTATTTCATAAGTTGAAAATTCTTACAAAATAATAATAATAATTGTTTATATATAACTTGCCAAGTTAACTCCTAGTGATTGTGTACATAAGGTTGCAAAGATTTTACTGACGTGCAATCATGTGTTTATGTTTTTATAACATTTCTCCATCTAGCCCAACATGATATTTTCACCCAGCCCAGCAAGTCTATGGATTTTGAGAAAAATGCAAATGAGATTTAAACGGGCAGCATAGATGCTACATCATAGTTTCACCCAGCCCACCAAATGGACTAAAAAAACAAATGGACTGGATGACATGTGGGCCAGTAGGTCGAAGCCTAAGAAGGCTTTGGATTTACATCCAATGGTCGGTATTCTTCTTCAATCTCTCGTCTTCTTCCCCCAGCGCTGCCGGAACCGCCTACTCCAGCCTTTGGCGTGCAGCGGCGTTGTTTTGCGCTCCTCAGCGAAACGCTACCCCGCCAACGGCCAGGCCATTCCTCCACTCCGCACCTCCTGTTATTCTCTGCCGAGTGTAGGCCCACCCCGCACCCGAACCAGTCAAGTTTCCCACTCCTCTCCGTCTGCAACTCCACTGCCACGTCTTCCCCATCTCCGGGTCGTTCCAGTCTGGGGCCTTGCAGTCGTCCACCCCTCGGTGCGCTCGGCGCAGCGTGGTCAACATACGAGAGTCATCGGAAGAGGACTGTACGTGGAGAGCCTGACGGCTAGGACCCACGACGTCCATGGTCGCACGCAAGGAAAGTTCCTCCTTATTACGCGCTTTACGTGCACTATACGTGGGAAGGGCTTCTGTATTTCGCGAAAAAATGTCCCCCCTGCTGACAGGTCGGACCCACCAGCTATATCTTCGCACGCAAGGAAGTGCCTCCTTATTACGCACCAAAAATGAATACCCCCTGCTAGCTGGGACCCACCATAGTGGGTGGCTGACTTGTGGGCCTACTAAGTTGACGAGAACGGAGGGCTTTGTCAACTTAGTCAATATGAACGATTCTAGCTCCAGTGACCGTACGATGTCCATCCAACGGCCATGGTGCTTCTTCAACCTCTGGTCTTCTTGCTCCAGCCGCCCAAAGCAGCGCCGGTCGTGTCGCGTGCTCATGCCTCTCATGACCGGCTGTGATGCCGCGGAGGCCTCACCGCCCCCTACTACTCCCACCTCTAGCCCAGGGTATCCCTCTACTCACCCACACCCCCTGTTATTCTGCGGCGACAGCAGCCTCACACCGCAGCCGAACCAGTGAACCCTCATACTCCTCTCCGCGTGGGTATCCACTGCCGCGTCTTCCCCGGCTCCTCGTCGTCCCCTTCCTAGGCCTCGCCGTCGTCCACCGCCTTGGTACTCTCGGCGCGGCATGGTCAATGTGGTCAACGGCCGACTTCCATCGGAAGAGTACTGTATGCGGAGAGGCTGACAGCTGGGTCCAAGTCCACAGCCCAGTTTTTTTGTGATTTGCGAAGTAAGTCGCTTTGTCAGGCCTGTTGGGATGCAAATCTTTCAAGACGGGGAGAGCTTCATTCGGCTGGCCGAGAAAATGGCCTATCAGTAATGAGAAATGGGATGTACATTTTTAAAACACATCAAACCGGCAATTAGTTTCAAATATCTTTTTTTCATTTCAAGATTTTAAATTACATTAATTTTTATGCGTGGAGAATTTGTTGGATTTTATATTGATATACATTTATTTTTAAAATCAGTTTGAATGTGAGTCGAAATTTCGGGATTAAAAACAGTTCAGACCGCACCAAAATATGCAAAATTTCGTATAATTTTTTAACTGTGGCCACAATATGGGCTGTAATGCTAACAAAAAGAATATGGGCTCCAAACAAAACCTTAATAATTAGCAAATGGGCTGTAAATTATTAGAAATAATGGCAGATGGGCTGTATGCTGTTTTCCACAGATTTGAGGCTTTCCTAAAAAAAGGTTGACGCACAAGCAGTGACTGTTGAATGGCCATCCAACGGCCGTCGTGCTTCTTCAATCTCTGCTCTTCCTGCTCCAGCCGCTCAAACAAGCGTCGGCGGGACTGCCTGCTCCCTCCTCCCCGCGGCCGGCTGTGCTGCCGCGCAGGCCTCACTGCCCCACCGTACTCCCATCGCTGGCCTAGCCATCCCTCTACTCACCCACACCTGCTGTTATTCTCCGGCGACTACAGACGAACCAGTAAACCCTCGTTCAGTCGTACTCCCCTCCGCGTGGGAAACAACTACGGAGTCTTCCCTGCCTCCGTGTAGTTCCCTTCCTAGGCCTTGCCGTCGTCCACCGCCCTGGTGCTCTCGGCGCGGCCTAGTCAACATGGTCAACGACCGACATGCATCTGAAGTGGACTGTACGCGGAGAGGCCGACAGCTGGGTCCACGGCCACACGCAAGGAAATGCCTCCTTATTACGTGCAAAATAATGATTCCTCCACCTGACATCGGGGACCCACCGAAAGGGCCTCAGTATTTAGTGAAAAAAACGTTACCACCGCTGACAGCTCGGACCCACCAGCTATATCTTCGCACGCAAGGAAGTGCCTCCTTATTACGCACAAAAAAAGAATGCTCCCCCTGTTAGCTGGGACCCAGTATAGTGGCAGGCTGACTTGTGGGCCTACTAAGTTGACGGGAACGGAGGGCTTTGTCAACTTAGTCAATATGCACGATTCTAGCTCCAGTGACCGTACGATGTCCATCCAACGGCCGTAGTGCTTCTTCAACCTCTGGTCTTCTTGCTCCAACCGCCCAAACCAGCGCCGGTCGTGCCTCGTGCTCCTGCCTCCCGTGGTCGGCTGCGATGCGGCGGAGGCCTCACCGCCCCCTACTACTCCAGCCGCTGGCCAGGCCATCCCTCTACTCACCCACACCCCCTGTTATTCTGTGGTGACGACACCCGAAGGTCTATGGTAAACTACTCACAACTCATCGGAGAGGCCTTGGAGATGATGTAGAGGCCCTCCGTGATCGATTCCGGCTCCGGTGGAGCGCCGGTGATGGCTCCAAGATGGGATCTTGTGGATACAGAAGGTTACGGCGGTGGAAATAGTTTTTCGTGGTCACCTCTGATGTTTTCAGGGTACATGGGTGTTGGTGTCAAAATCGGCAGATCTCGGGTAGGGGGTCCCGAACTGTGCGTCTAGGCGGATGGTACCAGGAGACAGGAGACAAGGAACTGTGCGTATAGCCTATGGTATGATTGTTGTTTGTCCTACTAACTAAAACCCTCTGGTTTATATAGGCACCAAAGAGGGTTCGGGTTACACAGAGTCGGTTACAATGGTAGGAGATCTGCATATCCGTATCGCCAAGCTTGCCTTCCACGCCAAGGAAATTCCCATCTGGACACGGGATGAAGTCTTCAATCTTGTATCTTCATAGTCTAGGAGTCCGGCCAAAGGCTATAGTCCGGCCATACGGACACCCCCCAATCCAGGACTCCCTCAGTAGCCCCCGAACCAGGCTTCAATGGCGATGAGTCCGACGGGTAGATTGTCTTCGGCATTGCAAGGCGGGTTCTTCTCCAAATCCTGTGTACCTGTTAAATAGCGTCCGACTTCTCGTAAATATTGCGCTCCTTGGCTTCCACGCCCAATAATGGCCATCTTCCACGTGTTAAACGAATGCGAAAAGCCAGGGTATTTGTACATTTACCCCCTAGCTGCGCAAATGAGCTGCCTATAAAAGAGACGAGGATCTAGATCCGAATCACACCATCCTCCCTTCGCGAGCATTCATCAGAGTGCTTATGATAATCCATTTCATCATGGACAGTCGACGCGGCTCCTCCTCTCGCCCTCCCAGCCCTCAGCCTGGAGATTGGGAGAGATGCTTCGTCCTGCACAGCGAGTTAGTGATGCTCCAAACCAAGGGATTTCTTCCCCCATCCTTCATGGTTCCGGTTCGAGCCGGACTCGCCACCTATAAGGGCGGAAAGCAGGCGGAGAGCATCCCCAGCCCCTCCAAAGGAGAGCAGGTATGCCTTGTCCCTTATTTGATAAGAGGGCTCGGATTTCCAACTCATCCGTTTCTCCGGGGGCTCCTGGAGTTCTACGGCCTCCAGTTGCACAACCTTACACCTGCCTCCATTTTGCATATTGCAGGCTTCGTGGCCCTTTGCGAGCTGTTTTTGGGCATCGAGGCGCATTTTGCGCTGTTGAAGAAGCTATTCTGCCTTGTGCCCCGTTCTCAAGAGGTGTCAATATATCAAGTGGGCGGAGCCGAACTATGGCGCATCGCTGGGACCGGATATCTATCCGAAACCCCAAAGAAGGCGTCCGCAGACTGGCCTTCGGAATGGTTTTATATAGAAGATGTCCCCCTGTCGGACCCTATTCGGATCGGCCTCCCGAAGTTCAATAATGCTCCTTTGAAGAAACTCCTAAGCTGGCATCCACGGAGCCCTCAGAGGGAAAATGACAGGGACGTCCTTTACCTGATGAGCCGAATAAGGTTGTTAGCTCATTCCGGACTGACCATCATCGGGGTCATGGCCGCACGCATTATGCGGGGGGTGCAGCCGCTCCAGTATAGAGGCCACCCCATGTGGGATTTCTACGAGGAGGATGATGCCACCCGCCATGGCCGTAAGGGGCCGGGATCGGTCGCCGATCTGACGAAGATCTTGTCTGCATTATACAAAGGAGAAGAGGAGGAGTTTCTCCGCATCAATCCACAGGACGGATTTTCTATGTACAATCCTCCAAGCTGGGTAAGCGGACATTTCTTTTTGCCCATCCGATCCATATTCCCATAGTCAAGTATCTCATTTTGCGATTTCGACGCAGGAACTGCGCCAGGCCGTAAGGGATATAAACCACCCGCCTCCACAACCCAAGGATCCGGAACGGTTCCTCGATCCAGCCTCCCAAGAGGATCCGGACATATCAGTGGAGCTGATTGATGGGGTATTTCACCAACTGAGCATCGATAATGCCTTGGTCGCCATTACGGCCGATTACCCCGGAATACTTCCAGCCTCACAAGTAATTGAGACCGAAGTCCCAACACTTTGAAAATGGCCCATCCGTGCTTATTTTTGATCACCATATACCAATGGTGTTTCGCAGGGGGTGCCCTTGAGGTGGAAGTCCGAGCCCGCGGTGGCTAGCCAACAAGGGGCAGCACGGCCCAGCAGGCTAAAAAGAAGTGCGGTCCGGATCGAAACGCCAGCGCAACGGTATGGCGTGTCGCCATATTCCCAGGTTTGATTCCAGGAAGGCATACTAACTCTCGTGCTCTCTTCAGGAAAAAGAGCGCTCGCTGGACAGTTCTTCGTGACACATGTTTCTCCCAAGAGGCATTGAATGCCTTCACTTCGGGAGATGCGCACCTCCGTGCCGCTCAAGATGGTCTAGCCAGAGCCACAGAGCAGTATGTAAAAGACATACAGGTGAGAAAATTTGACAGTTATATATGCCAGTAGCCCCCGAGACTTGAAATAGTTAGAATAACTGATTTAAGGATCATTTGTTATGCAGGATCTTACAGAAAAGAATACCCAACTGTCCTAGGAGCTTGAAGATTGCAAAGCCCAACTTGGGGCCGCACTAGCCGCGACAGGGGAAGCCAAAGAGACCCCCTCTAGTAATATATGTTTCAAAGGATAAGTATGTTGTGAGGTGCGGCGTGTGTATAAATCTGACAATAGCATTGCAGATGGCGCCGGGGTAGATCCGGACAAGCGACAGCTCTTGCGCCGGTTAAAGGCTGGCGAGAACGTGCTTACGAGGGTGAGGCAGGAGAAAAATAATCTCCAAGATGCCAACACCCAGCTGGGTGAGGAACTAAAGGATGTTCGTGCCCAGCTGTCTGACTCCGTTAAGGAGAATCGGCGGCTTCGACGTGGCATGTTTAGTAAGTGCTTGAACGAACTTTGAAAAAAGTGTTCGGCGAGGAAGTCGACTAACAGAGTTATGTCTGTAGGTATGCTCACAGGTCGTCCTGCAGAGGAAATGCCCGGTTCTACGGATGATCTTCTTCCCGAGCTCTTACAACTGCACGAACGAGTTCGGCAGGTGATGAAAGGCGTCGCCCAGGCCTTGTGGCCATCTGTCTCCCTGCCCGAAGGCCTTGAAGAGCTTGCAGAGAGGCTTCAGAGAGCGCGGCGGCGCTTCCAATTATGGAAGATATCGGCCTGCCGTCAAGGCGCCAGGGAGGCCTGGGCCATGGTGAAGACGCGGTACACGAAGGCTGACCCAAACCACATGGCCAAGGTCGGACCTGTGGGGCCCGATGGGAAGGAGATCCCTGTGAGCTTAGTGTATGGCCAAGTAGAGTTGGCCGCAAAGTATTCCCAGCAGGACTGTAAACTAGACATCCTATTAGATGGCATTGAAGAGGAATACAATCAGTCGAATTGACTATGTAATTTAAGATGACATGTAAAATGCCTTCTAGCCGGATTGTAGATCGTTTGTCATAGCGGACCTTTTCGCTTCAACCTCAGGACCCAATAGTCCGGAGTGTGTCCGAGTACCCTCGCGGTTATATTAGAACCGGGGCATGCGTGGAGACCAGGTGTAGGGGTCATTAGTGCTTTATCAGACAAGTGCCCAACTAGTTATGTTATATTACATGGTTAGTAAGAAACATCTTCCAGGGAGAATAGTTCCGTGAGGGGTTCCTTTCCCTGGGAGGCATGCCCTAAAGTGCATGTCCGGACTGCAAAAAAAGCAGAAAAACATCTGGGGGCAGATAAATAAATAGATAAGAAATCATCTTTTAGTTCACCGACCGAATATTCCCTTAAGAACGCTAGCTTTCGGCTTCACCCAGTCTGAGGTACACATCCGGCTGACCCGGCATTAACAATCGCAGAGGTGCTCCCTTTACCACCTAGCCGAACAATCGGGAACATAGGGGTAAGCACAGGAGCCAGGCAACCCAGCTTGGCCAAAACTTAAGTCATATCGATGCATATAATGGTGGATAAAAGGTACATGCGGAAGTGTGACACATGTGTTGGGCATGAAGCCCGTATAAATAAGCTTCTGTTAAAGAAGCCCCAGGTATAATGAGCATGGATAGCGCGTCAAGTGTGTGCGAACAAAGCGCGAACGAGCCTTCAAAGGCTGTAAGAGAAAAGGAGGGAGAAGGAGAGAAATATAAGACAGCTACTGTATAAAACATAGACGAAGGAAGGAGACGAACTCAGAATCCGGCGCTAGGTGTACAATCTTCGGAGACGGGCTGCGTTCCATGGGTTCGGCTCGAGTAAGTTATTCGATGCATTTCACATATGGTACGCTCCGCCGGTCAGGACTTGGTCGATGATGAAGGGACCTTCCCATTTGGGCTTGAGTTTGTCCATTTTCTTGTCCGGCAGGCGTATAACTAACTCGCCAACATTGTCAGTTTTGGCCCGTACTTCTCTGCGTTGATATCTTAGAGCCTGCTGTTGATAGAATGCCGAACGGGCTTTTGCCATGTCATGCTCCTCCTCCAAGGCGTCCAAACTGTCCTGCCGATTGAGCGCGGCTTCTCTTTCTTCGTACATGCGCACGCGAGGTGAGTCATGAATTATATCACAGGGCAAAACTGCCTCTGCGTCGTATACCATAAAGAATGCCATGAATCCGGTAGTGCGATTCGGCGTGGTCCGCAGCCCCCAGAGTATGCAGTCGAGCTCCTCTACCCAGTGCATGTTAGATTCCTTGAGGGACCGCACCAGTCTGGGTATGATGCCGCTCATGATTAGACCATTTTCTCGCTCGACTTGACCGTTAGTTTGAGGGTGATAGACTGAAGCATAGTCAAGCTTGATGCCCATGTTTTTGCACCAGAGTTTGACCTCGTCAGCCGTGAAGTTCGTGTCGTTATCAGTGATGATGCTGTGGGGGACGCCGTAACGGTGTACGACCCCTGATATGAAGTCTATCACTGGTCCGGATTCGGCCGTCTTAACAGGTTTGGCCTCTATCCATTTGGTGAATTTATCCACCATGACCAGTAGGTACTTTTGCTTGTGGGTTCCTCCTTTAAGTGGTCCAACCATGTCAAGCCCCCAGACCACGAAGGGCCAGGTGATGGGTATAGTTTTGAGGGTGGTGGGTGGCATGTGGCTTTGATTAGCAAAGAGCTGGCAACCGATTCATCGTTGGACTAAGTCCTGAGCGTCTGCCCGGGCCATCGGCCAATAAAATACTATACAAAAGGCCTTGCCTACAAGGGCCTGGGCTGCGGCGTGGTGCCCGCCGAGTCCGGCATGAATTTCGGCTAGAAGATTCCGCCCTTCCTCTTCGGAGATACACCTTTGAAGGACTCCGGTTGTGCTTTTCTTATAAAGCTCTCCCTCGTGGACCTTGTAGGCTTTAGATCGCCGCACTATGCAGCGGGCCTCATTTTGGTCCTCGGGAAGTTCCAGCCTAGTTAGGTAGGCTAGGAATGGTTCCGTCCACGGGGTGATGACTACCATTATTACGTGGCCTGAGGGTGTTACTTCGTTGGCAGAACCACCAATTGTGTTAGAATGTTCGGTGTCGGGCAGTGTGGTTGGGTCCGGCTTGTTATTTCCGGACTCCCCCTCCCATAGTATGGATGGCTCAAACAACCTCTCTAGGAAGATGTTGGGAGGGACGGCATCGCGCTTTGCGCCAATGCGTGCCAATACGTCTACTGCCTGGTTGTTATCCCGGGCTATGTGGTGAAATTCGAGCCCCTCGAACCGAGCTGACATTTTTAGGACGGCGTTGCGATAGGCTGCCATTTTTGGATCCTTGGCATTGAAGTCTCCATTTATTTGGGATATCACGAGGTTCGAATCCCCGCGCACCTCTAGGCATTGAATGCCCATGGAGACTGCCATCCGGAGACCATGTAGAAGGGCCTCGTATTCGGATGCGTTGTTGGAGTCCGTATACATTATCTGGAGTACGTATTGAACTGTATCTCCGGTTGGGGACGTCAGAACGATGCCAGCCCCCAGACCAGCCAACATTTTGGAGCCGTCGAAGTGCATGATCCAGTTGGAATATGCGCCGTACTCTTTAGGGAGTTCAGCTTCAGTCCATTCGGCGACGAAGTCAGCCAAAACTTGCGACTTAATAGCTCGCCGTGGCTTATAGGTTATGTCGAACGGGAGGAGCTCAATGGCCCATTGCGGAAGTGTGAAATATGTGTTGGGCATGAAGTCCATATAAATAAGCTTCTGTTAAAGAAGCCCCCAGGTATAATGAGCGCGGATAGCGCGTCAAGTGTGTGCGAACAAAGCGCGAACGAGCCTTCAAAGGCTGTAAGAGAAAAGGAGGGAGAAGGGGAGAAATATAAGACAGCTACTGTATAAAATATATACAGAGGAAGGAGACGAACTCAGAATCCGGCACTAGGCGTAGAATCTTCGGAGACGGGTTGCGTTCCATGGGTTTGGCTCGAGTCGATTATCCGATGCATTTCGCAGACGGTACGCTCCGCCGGTTAGGACTTGGTCAATGATGAAGGGACCTTCCCATTTTGTCTTGAGTTTGTCCTTTTTCTTGTCCGGCAGGCGTAGAACTAACTCGCCAACATTGTAAGTTTTTGCCCGTACTTCTCTGCTTTGATATTTTCGAGCCTGTTGTTGATAGAATGCGAAACGGGCTTTTGCCACGTCACGCTCCTCCTCCAAGGCGTCCAAACTGTCCTGCCGATCGAGCTCGGCTTCTATTTCTTCGTACATGCGCACGCGAGGTGAGTCATGAATTATATCAAAGGGCAAAACTGCCTCTGCGCCGTATACCATAAAGAATGGTGTGAATCTGGTAGTGCGATTCAGCGTGGTCCGCAGCCCCCAGAGTACGGAGTCGAGCTCCTCTACCCAGTGCGTGTTAGATTCCTTGAGGGACCACACTAGTCTAGGTTTGATGCCGCTCATGATTAGACCATTTGCTCGCTCGACTTGACCGTTAGTTTGAGGGTGATAGACTGAAGCATAGTCGAGCTTGATGCCCATGTTTTTGCACCAGAGTTTGACCTCGTCGGCCGTGAAGTTCACGCCGTTATCAGTGATGATGCTGTGGGGGACGCCGTAACGGTGTACGACCCCTGATATGAAGTCTATCACTGGTCCGGACTCGGTCGTCTTAACAGGTTTGGCCTCTATCCACTTGGTGAATTTATCCACCATGACCAGTAGGTATTTTTGCTTGTGCGTTCCTCCTTTAAGGGGTCCAACCATGTCAAGCCCCCAGACCGCGAAGGGCCAGGTGACGGGTATAGTTTTGAGGGCGGTGGGTGGCATGTGGCTTTGATTAGCAAAGAGCTGGCAACCGATGCATCGTTGGACTAAGTCCTGAGCGTCTGCTCGAGCCGTCGGCCAATAAAATCTTGTACGGAAGGCCTTGCCTACAAGGGCCTGGGCTGCGGCGTGGTGCCCGCCGAGTCCGGCATGAATTTCGGCCAGAAGATTCCGCCCTTCCTCTTCGGAGATACACCTTTGAAGGACTCCGGTTGTGCTTTTCTTATAAAGCTCTCCCTCGTGGACCTTGTAGGCTTTAGATCGCCGCACTATGCAGCGGGCCTCATTTTGGTCCTCAGGAAGTTCCTGCCTGGTTAGGTAGGCTAGGAATGGTTCCGTCCATGGGGCGATGACTGCCATTATTACGTGGGCTGAGGGTGTTACTTCGTTGGCAGAACCACCAATTGTGTCAGAATGTTCGGTGTCGGGCAGTGCGGTTGGGTCCGGGTTGTTATTTCCGGACTCCCCCTCCCATAGTACGGATGGCTTAAACAGCCTCTCTAGGAAGATGTTGGGAGGGACGGCATCACGCTTTGCACCAATGCGTGCCAATACGTCTGCTGCCTGGTTGTTATCCCGGGCTATATGGTGAAATTCGAGCCCCTCGAACCGAGCTGACATTTTTAGGACAGCGTTGCGATAGGCTGCCATTTTCGGATCCTTGGCATCGAAGTCTACATTTATTTGGGATATCGCGAGGTTCGAATCCCCGTGCACCTCTAGGCGTTGAATGCCCATGGAGACTACCATCCGGAGACCATGTAGAAGGGCCTCGTATTCGGATGCATTGTTGGAGTCCGTATACATTATCTGGAGTACGTATTGAACTGTATCTCCGGTTGGGGACGTTAGAACGATGCCAGCCCCCAGACCAGCCAACATTTTGGAGCCGTCGAAGTGCATGATCCAGTTGGAATATGCGCCGTACTCTTTAGGGAGTTCGGCTTCAGTCCATTCGGCGACGAAGTCGGCCAAAACTTGCGACTTAATAGCTCGCCGTGGCTTATAGGTTATGTCGAACGGGAGGAGCTCAATGGCCCATTTGGCAATCCGGCCCGTCGCGTCACGGTTGTTGATAATGTCGTTAAGAGGTACTTCGGAGGCTACTGTTATCGAACACACTTGAAAGTAGTGTCGCAGCTTCAGGGATGCCATAGACACCGCGTATGCTATCTTTTGATAATGCGGGTATCGTGACTTGCATGGAGTTAGGACAGTGGACACGTAGTAAACTAGTTTTTGAAGGGGGGACTTGTGTCCGTCCATTTCTCGTTCGACAACGAGTACCGCGCTTACAACTTGATGAGTTGTCGCGATATATAATAGCATTGGTTCACCCATGTTGGGCGCGGCCAGGACCGGGTTTGTTGCCAATATGGCTTTTATTTCTTCGAGTCCGGCCGTGGAGGCATCCGTCCACTCGAAGTGTTCGGTGCATCGGAGGAGGCGATCAAGGGGTAATGCCTTTTCTCCCAAACGGGAGATAAAGCGGCTTAGAGCTGCCACGCAACTAGTCAATTTTTGTATTTGTTTGAGGTCCTTTGGGATATCCAATTGTGACAGAGCTCGGATCTTGGCTGGGTTTGCTTCAATTCCTCTGCCGGATACAATGAAGCCCAAGAGCTTTCCGGCTGGTACGCCGAAAACGCATTTTTCCGGGTTGAGCTTGATGTCATATGTTCGGAGATTATCGAATGTGAGCCTCAAGTCGTATACTAGAGTTTCGACATGCTTGGTTTTAACGACCACATCGTCTATGTATGCCTCCACTGTTTTGCCGATCTGGTTTGCCAGACATGTCTGAATCATGCGCTGATATGTTGCGACGGTGTTTTTGAGCCCGAAGGGCATTGTGTTGAAGCAGAATGGGCCGTATGGGGTGATGAATGCCGTTGCGGCTTGGTCGGGCTCTGCCATCTTAATTTGGTGGTAGCCGGAGTATGCGTCGAGGAAGCACAATGAATCGTGTCCTGCGGTAGCGTCGATAATTTGATCGATGCGGGGGACGGGGAAGGGATCCTTTGGGCAAGCCTTGTTAAGGTCCTTGAAATCGACGCATAGGCGCCAGGATTTGTCCTTCTTTGGTACCATCACCAGGTTTGCTAGCCAGTCCGGATGTTTTATATCTCTGATGAATCCGGCCTCCAATAGTTTGGCTAGCTCCTCTCCCACGGCATGTCTCTTGGGTGCAGAGAAACACCGAAGAGCTTGTTTGACTGGCTTCAATCCTTTTAGGATGTTTAGGCTGTGCTCGGCCAACCGGCGTGGGATTCCTGGCATGTCTGAAGGGTGCCAGGCAAAAATGTCCCAATTTTCGCATAGGAATTCTCGTAGTGCAGCGTCTACATCAGGGTTTAATTGTGCCCCGATGGAGGCCGTTTCTGTAGGGTCCATTGGATGGACTTGGAATTTGACTATTTCATCCGCTGGTTTAAATGAGGTGGACTTGGATCTCTTATCGAGTATCACATCGTCCCTGTTCACCATGGAGCGCAGCGCAGTGAGTTCCTTGGCCGCTAGGGCTTCGGATAGTGCCTCAAGGGCCAGTGTGGCTGTCTTGTTTTCGGCGCGGAGTGCTATGTCCGGGTCACTAGCAAGAGTGATGATTCCGTTGGGCCCGGGCATTTTGAGCTTCATGTACCCATAATGGGGTATAGCTTGAAAAATTGTGAATGCCTCTCGCCCTAATAGAGCGTGATATCAGCTGCTGAACGGGGCCACTTGGAACATGACCTCCTCGGACCTGTAATTATCCGGCGTGCCGAACACCACATCCAGTGTGATTTTTCCAGTATAGCATGCATCCCGACTGGGGATTATTCCTCTAAAGGTTGTGCTGCTTCGCTCAATGCGGCTCCAGTCTATTTCCATTTTTCAGAGGGTTTCCTCGTAAATGAGGTTCAATCCACTGCCACCATCCATGAATACCTTGGTAAGGCGAAAGCCGTCCACTATTGGACTGAGGACGAATGTGGCTGGTGCTCGGGCTGTTCGGAATTTAGGTTCGTCACTAGCATTAAAGGTAATAGCCGTGTCACTCCATGGGTTTATTGTTGCTATTTGGTAGACTTCAGCAAGGCTGCAGAGTGTTCGTTTCCGCATATTATTTGATGCGAAAGTCTCGAAGACTGTTAATACCGTACTGGTATCCCTGGGCTGGTGCTCTGGATTTAGAAGCTCTTCGCCACTTTTGGCCACCTGCCATAGTATCCAACATGCTCTAAGGCTATGAGTTGGAGTGGCACCCTCTGTACTATGAATTTTGCAGGGTCCATTGAGCCATCCCTCCAGTACGGTTCCATGCCCTATAGAGGGTTTTTGCTTTTTCGTATTTAACCCAGGTGCCTAGCGATGATGCGCCCTTTTATTTCGGACTGGGGTTGTATTCAGGGCCGGATTGTCCCAAAAATTGATTTCGGTTTTCCAGGCGCTTTCCATCGCACGGTACTTTCATACTATGGACGCCAAGTCAGCGAAGCGTCTAATTTCACGACGACTTACGGTGTTGAGGATTCCCTTGTCCATGCAATTATTGCAGAAGAATGAAATTGCATCCTCCTCACGGCAATCCTTTATCCTGTTCATGACCAGGAGGAATCTGGCCCAGTAATGGTGTACTGTTTCTACGGGCTCTTGCCGGATTTGGGATAGATCACTTATGTTTGGGTGGGTGGGTGGAATTAAATTCGGAACCCCGTCCAATCTAAGACTTAGGGGCCAAGAAGTTTCCGAACTTGGAAGCTTGGGTTCTTGAATGTTGTCCAATGAATCTAGCCCGCTACCTGACTTTAGGTTCAGGGCTTGATTGACGTCCTCCCCTCAGCGGGAATCCGGCATGGAGGGATCGGGAATCTGGCATGGAGGGATCGGGAATCCGGACATAGCTAGTCCTTAAAATAGAGGAAGGGTCGCCGTATTGTTCCTCAACCATGGCAACGTGGTTGGTAACCCGGGGAGAGTTGATCTCTCTCAAATCGGGTTTAGGCCCAATCTGATCGTAGTCTGTAGCGACTCCCAGGGCGGTAATGCAATCCAAGAGCTCGTTTAAGGAAGAGAGCTCCATCGGATCTAACTGCTCGGTGAGTTCCGAGTTAACGTGAAGATTGCTTTCGATGACCCGAGAAGTCATCGTCGGCGCGGTGGCCGAACAGGCGGTCATAAGAAAACCGCCTAGCCGGAGAGTTTGGCCGATGGCCAAAGCTCCTTTAGCAACAGTGTCGTCTTTAAAGACGGGATGAGGCTTCCTTCCTGATGGCGATGGCACAGAGGAACTCTCAATGAAAGCACCAATGTCGGTGTCAAAACCAGAGGATCTCGGGTAGGGGGTCCCGAACTGTGCGTCTAGGCGGATGGTAACAGGAGACAAGGGACACGATGTTTTTACCCAGGTTCGGGCCCTCTCGATGGAGGTAAAACCCTACTCCTTCTTGATTAATATTGATGATATGGGTAGTACAAGAGTAGATCTACCACGAGATCAGAGAGGCTAAACCCTAGAAGCTAGCCTATGGTATGATTGTTGTTTGTCCTACGGACTAAAACCCTCCGGTTATATAGGCACCGAAGAGGGTTAGGGTTACACAGAGTCGGTTACAATGGTAGGAGATCTGCATATCCGTATCGCCAAGCTTGCCTTCCACGCCAAGGAAAGTCCCATCCACACACGGGACGAAGTCTTCAATCTTGTATCTTCATAGTCCAGGAGTCCGGCCAAAGGCTATAGTCCGGCCATCCGGACACCCCCCAATCCAGGACTCCCTCACCGGCGAATCTCTTTGCCCCCACCACCCTAGCGACCACCAGGAGGACCGCCCCAGGCTGGCGGATCCATCCCTGCCCTCGGGAGCCCGCGAGGAGCCGCCAATCGCCGGCGACGATTGCCGGAGCCCCGCCTCCGCGCGGCCAGAGGAGGAAGGAGGCAGGGGATGACTGGTCAAACCTGACCAGTGGGCCCCCCGGACCCACTGTCAGCGACCCCGAGCCGGTCCATGCTGGCTAAGTGGAAGTGTAAACGGAAAGTACTCCTTCGACGTGTTCAGTTTTCGAAACGTTTTTCTTTTTTCTGTTTTATTTTAAAAACAGAGTTTGACCAAAACTTTGACTGGCTATATCTTTTAAGATAAAACTCCAAATGAGTTGATTCTTTTTCCTACCTCTATCAAATTTAGTCTAGTTTATTTTAAGATTTATTTGAAAAAAATTCAGACAACTTTTTTGTACTGTTTTGAAACTATGTGTTAATTTGAATAATTTCAAAAATAGGTTTTTGAAGAAGAAGTCAACTTTCAAAAGGCACACCCCACTTGCATACTCTTGAAGGCAAGCATTCTGAACCCTGGCATAATATTTTTGTGTGTTGGTTGACACGATTATAACACCACCTTAATACGAAGAACTCATTATTTTATGTGGTGACGCGATCATTTGCATGAATGCATAGTGGAGATTTCCTTGCTGTTAGAAATGGATATACTTGTGATGGTAATCGTCCTCGTATAACTTGCATGCATTCCGGAAAGAAACCCGAGAAAACCTCTGCCTTGGGTAGGCGTGAGCTTGTCTCCGGTCTCCATCGGGACGGTTATGTCCGGTATGGCATGGTGAGGTATAATGAGTGGTGATTATTTTGGTTGAAATATATATTGGTTACACATATCATGCAGGGAATTTTTAAACCTCCTGAGTCGACCGTAGATCGAGTCTTGTTCCAGTAACCCCCATACTTGTTTCATACTGCCACTTGTCCCTGCAGCAGGTAGGGTACGGTTCAGTAAGTTGTCAACCCCTTTCTAGCACACACCGTACAGAGAGGCCGTGGTGGAAGATACCGACTGCAGCCGGTAGGCATGCCACCTGGTCCGGGGGCATGGGTGTTTCCGGTTAGGACCGAGAGGGGGGCACCCCTTAGAGCACGTGATATAAATTTGATCCCATGCTACGCGAGGTTGTAGCCTCCCCACTTAGAGTTTTGCTTGACAGGTGTCGTGGGTGATTCCAGACACCGGTAAGTTAAGCTGGTGTGTGCAAGTCAGGTGTGTTTTCAATTAAGAGATCGTAGACGGAATTAGTCCCGATGGACTAAAGGAATCCGTTACTCGTGGGTAAAGAGTACACCCTCTGCAGAGATTATATCTATTCGAATAGCCGTGTCCATTGTTAAGGACTACAGTCTGGGTTGGGCCAAGTGTCGGTCTTAGTGTCGGTCTTCGGAGGAGAAACTGCTAAACCAGAACATGGATCATGACTTGTGACTTGTGTTGATTATGATGATTGTGATTATTATTATTATGGACTAACCCATTATATTACTTGAATTATTGAGTATCCCTGGGACGGTTCTACCTCATGGGTATTCACTGTGACTATTTACTTTATAAGCCCTTTATGTGGTGTCGCTTAGACGCCCGACTGTGGCATGCTTGTTATTTATTTACTTTATAAGCCCCTTATGTGGTGTCGCATAGACGCCCGACTGTGGCATGCTTGTTACTTATTTCACTTATAAGCCCTTTATGTGGTGTCGCTTAGACGCCCGACTGAGGCATGCTTTATGTTATTGTCCTTTCGAGGCGTCGCTTCAGACACCCGATCGATGCATTCTATTTTTATTCTCTGATTGCATACTCCTGTTTTAGATGAATAACCTGCTTGCATGCATCAGGGATTTTATTTTATGACTGACAATGTGATCATAGAATATTTCAGAGCATGATTATTGTTTGTTATATTATACCCGTGTCCATAATGTTTGCGAGTACATTCAAAGTACTCACTGGCTTGTCCCTGGCTATTGTCTTGGCCAGATTTCTTGCTTGGAGAGGAGCGTTGCGATGACAGCCCCGGAACCTAAGCAATGGTGATAGCAGCCTCGCGAAGATAGGAGTTAACCTGGTCAGCTGTTCCTGTGGAAAATGGAGTCCCATAGACACTGATGATCCACAAACCACTTCCGCCATCAACCACTAGAAACCATTTGTTATACTCATAGGCCAGAATGGTCTTGTACTACATATTTTGTATTATGCTTGGAATTTCTGTATCAAGTTGGTGCCTCGTCAGCTAACAGTAATCCTGGGGCTGGTGAGCACAAGGGCCATTTTCTGGAAATTAATATCCCAAAAATCCGGTCCTGACAAGATTGGGAAAGAGAGGGCGAATAAAACGGCAAGGGTGAAGTGGGGGAGAGGAAAACGAGAGGCAAATGGAAAATATTGTTAATGCGAGGGAGATGAGTTTGTGATGGGTACTTGGTATGTCTTGACTTGAGCGAAGACCTCCCCGGCAACAGCGCCAGAAATCCTTCTTGCTACGTCTTGAGCTTGCATTGGTTTTCCTTGAAGAGGAAAGGGTGATGCAGCAATAGTAGTGTAAATATTTCCCTCAGTTTTTGAGAACCAAGGTATCAATCCAGTAGGAGGCTCCTCAAAAGTCCCACGTACCTACACGAACAAACAAGAACTCCCAACCAACACAATAAAGGGGTTGTCAATCCCTTCATGGCCACTTGTGAAAGTGAGATCTGATAGAGATAATATGATAACATAAATATATTTTTGGTATTTTATAATATAGATAATAAAAGTAAAGATGCAAATAAAAGTAGATTGAAAGCTTATATGATAAAAGATAGACCCGGGGGCCATAGGTTCCCCTAGTGGCTTCTCTCAAGATAGCATAAGTATTATGGTGGGTGAACAAATTACTGTCGAGCAATTGATAGAAAAGTGAATAATTATGAGATTATCTAGGCATGATCATGTATATAGGCATCACGTCCATGACAAGTAGACCGACTCCTGCCTGCATCTACTACTATTACTCCACACATCGACCGCTATCCAGCATGCATCTAGAGTATTAACTCATGCAATATGATATAAACCCCATCTTTTTATCCTCGATGGCAACAATACAATACGTGCCTTGCTGCCCCTGCTGTCACTGGGAAAGGACACTGCAAGATTGAACCCAAAGCTAAGCACTTCTCCCATTGCAAGAAAGATCAATCTAGTAGGCCAAACCAAACTGATAATTCAAAGAGACTTGCAAAGATAACTTAATCACACATAAAAGAATTCAGAGGAGATTCAAATATTTCTCATAGATAAACTTGATCATAAACCCACAATTCATCAAATCTGGACAGACACACCGCAAAAAGAGTTATATCGAGTAGATCTCCAAGAAGATCAAGGAGAACATGGTATTGAGATTCAAAGAGAGAGAAGCCATCTAGCTAATAACTATGGACCCGAAGGTATGTGGTAAACTACTCACAACTCATCGGAGAGGCCTTGGAGATGATGTAGAGGCCCTCCGTGATCGATTCCCCCTCCGGCGGAGCGCCGGCGAAGGCTCCAAGATCTGATCTCGCGGATACAGAAGGTTACGGCGGTGAAAATAGTTTTTCATGGTCGCCTCTGATGTTTTCGGGGTACATGGGTATATATAGGAGGAAGAAGTAGGTCGGTGGATGCTCGAGGGGCCCACGAGACAGGGGGCGCGCCCAGTAGGGGGGGCGCCCTCCACCCTCGTGGCCGCCTCGGGTATTGCTTGACTTCCACTCCAAGTCCTCTGGATCACGTTCGTTCCAAAAATCACGCTTCCGAAGGTTTCATTCTGTTTGGACTCCGTTTGATATTCCTTTTCTTCGAAACACTGAAATAGGCAAAAAAACAGCAATATGGGTTGGGCCTCCGGTTAGTAGGTTAGTCCCAAAAATGATATAAAGGTGTAAAGTAAATCCCATAAACATCCAAAACGGGTAATATAATAGCATGGAACAATCAAAAATTATAGATACGTTGGAGACGTGTCACTCGGCGCAAGCTCGGCGAGCGTCTGCCATAGATGCGACGAAGCGGTGGGACGCAAATCAGCGGAGAAAAGATTTTGGCGCACCCCTACTTGGCGCGCCAAATGTAGGATATGGGGTTCCGGCAAAACCCTTAAGGTTCGAACTCTGGGGTGTGCACGAAGATCTCCTCCCTACCGATACACACCGTCTGCCTCGCCGCGGTTTCTAGCTGGCACAATGAACAACACAAGAGACATGAGGTTTATACTGGTTCGGGCCACCGTTGTGGTGTAATACCCTAATCCAGTGTGTGGTGTGGTGGATTACCTCTTGGGCTGATGATGAACAGTACAGATGAAGAACAGCCTCGCGAGGAGAGGTGCTCTTGTGGTGGTGTGGAATGCGGATGAACTTCCCTCCCTTCTACTATGGTGGCTAGCCCTATTTATACAGGCCCTGGTCCTCTTCCCAAATATTGAGTGGGAAGGGAGCTAACAACGGTCGTTTTGAAAGGGGACAACTAGTACAAGCTATCCTGACTAAAGGTGGTCTTCGACTGCTAAAGGCACTGGTGATGACGCCGTCTTGGGCTCCACAGTGACCTCCGTCCTGCCGCTCTGTTGGCCTTGGTCTTGTTGCACCGATACGGAAACCTTTGCCTAATGCCTCGGCACTCCGCGCCTGCACTTGCCTCCTTTGCACCAAAGAGGAAACGAGGACACTGCACAAGCTGGCGCCCGCCTGGTCTTGATCGTCATGGCTTGCATCATGAGCACCTCGTGAGGTACTCCTCGCCTTGATCTCTCCGCCTCCTCGTGAGCCCGCCTGGCGAGGCCACTCCTGAGGAGGCCTTGTGTCGTCCGCCCCGCAAGGCTTGGCCCCTCGCGAGGGTATTGAGTGTTGGTTGATGAAGACGTGACGTACTGGGCCACTGGTCGAGCCACGCAGCAGGCCATAGGCAGGCAAGTCTGGGGACCCCCATTCCCAGAACGCCGACAGCCACCTTACTCGGAGTCCTCGTCCACGTCCTTGACTTCATCCTTGTCCCTCTTCCTCTTGGCTGATACTTCTTTGCTTGAACTGCACACTTGGCTCTTGCTCTTCATCCAACCCTTGCACGTATTGAAACAAAGGTAGACATCCATTGCAGCGTAGTGGATGTGGTCTATATCTAGTACATTCCACTGCCAGGGTCAGTGTTGAAGGCTAACCATGGAAGGGCAGCAGCCGATTCTTTTGGAGGTCGAAGGGGTTGCCTACAACGAGGCCTATCCGACCCAGGACTCTTTCGTTGTTCGTAAAGTCTACAGTAACGAATTTGACTAGGCTGCTCTTGAGGAAGTTCTTAAAATCCTGGCACTCAACGTCGGCATGGCATATGTGGTAGACCAAGCATAAGTCATGCACGCAAACCTGGATCATGGCGGGCTTCTTCTTCTCTTCCTCCTTTAGATCCTTCTCTCGTCCTAGGATTGTGGTGTACTCAACATCTAGCCCAGCGACCCACTCATCATTTGAGTTTTCGAACATGCGTCTGAAGCGAGCAAGGCATCCTTTCACCGTCGCGGAAGAACGGGTGTAGATGATGTCGAACTCATCGCCGGTGATGGTTCTAACCTTGTACTCACCGCCGATCATGGAGATTTGGGATGCCATGGATTTGGGAGGAGGGTTAGGATTAGTGGAACTGCCGTAATGTGAAAGGACAGGACGACTAGGAGCGAACTGTCGTAATGTTAAAGGACGTCCGGGGACGAGTAGGAGCGAACTGCCAGTGGTTTTTCGATTGTAAATATGTTGAGTGGGGCGTGCGAACGGCAGGGTAGTGGCTTGCCTGGTGGATAAATGGATTCATGCACAATACTATGGGGGACCAATTATATGTCATGTCTACTCGACGATCAATTAAATGGCTTTCGATGTCATGTCAAGCGTCGAGAAAATTACAGGTGATACGAAGCTTTCCATTCTCCCATGATACGGGCTTCCGAGAGCCCTTGGATCTGAGATCGAACGGTTACATGGCGTGATTCTAGACCTATTGGGGTTATTCTGCAAATTTTCAGCAACTTAGCATGCGACCGCTCGATCTCAGATCCAAGGGCTGCCAGTAGCCCGTATCATGGTCGCGCCTACCCCGACCATCGCCTCGCTCGCGGGGTCGCGCCCTTGGAGATTTAACACGGTGCGTTAGGCTATCTGATGTTGGCATGTCATACATAGTCATCACTTAGTCACTCATAATACAACAAGGTTAGCTATAAGGTTGGCTATAAGAGTATTTTTTTACTTCTCTCTATCTCTTTCTTCGTAGTATTTATTGCATTTGCCAAGGAGTGACCTCTTCCAATGAAATGGTGCTTAGATGAGGTGCTAAGGGCATTAAATGTCTTAGCAATCAAGTCCCCAATGCATAGGTGCTTAGTTTTTTGTTGCTAAGTTTGCTTCATTTAATTAGCCATAGACTCAAAATTGTCTTTTCACCTAGGTACACGTGCTTAGCACCGTTTCTTCCTTGGGTCACCAAACTAGTCTCTCTCTTCTTAATTAACTTGCCACATCAGACTTTATGCCTATGTGGCAGGCTTAGCACCTGTAGGAGCAAGTAAGTACAATAGTGGGCTATAAGCCCGCTTTACATGGCATTTTTGCATATGTGGAGGAAAGAGGCAAGGAAAAAGTGGAGAAGTGGGCTCTCATGCAAGAGCTAGCCTCTACATGGTGGAGCATTGGGAGAGGCACCTGTATGGAGGTGGTTAGGAATTGGGAGACCCACACCGGTCGTAGCGCCGTAGTTAAAATGATAATGGCAAGTCAAATCACGGGGCCCCACCTATCTAGCGGTAACTCACTGTCAAATCACACAGCCCTGTGTTTGTAGCAGCCTACTCCCTCATCTTCTCGCGTCTCTGTCGAACCGATTAGGCGGAACTGCCCTGCCTACCATGCAGGAAAAGCCCCACCCTCGACTTTTAAATAGTACAGTATACTAATTTTGTATCCATGGAGCAAAGCCTCAAGAAAATGGCGGTACACATGTATGGAGTATACAGCACGCCCGTCGCGTTCGCGTCGCACCCCATATGGTCGGTCGGTCTGGCACGCTGCTCTCTGAATGGAACGCGTGTCATATTGCGTTTTCACACACATGTGGGACCGCAATTGAGAACCGACCATAGGCACACTCCCCGGCCCCGCAAGTCAGGTGAGTTAATAGAAGAGAGAGACGAGCGATAGTACTAGAGAAGTGTTGTACTATGTTGGTGCCTCGACAATCCCTGCAAGACACGGAAGATCAGTTCATCCATGCATGTGACCAAACTCCAGCAGACACGCCTGGATTGGCTATCGTCTACATATCATGCAGGTTGTGTTGTACAGGGCTGTAGTTCTGGTGAGAAATCTCAAAAAAGGTTTCTTGTCATCTCGCAAAATTAGGTGTCATGTGCTTAGGTCACTGCGGGTTAAACAACAACAACTGAGTTGGGTTAGTCATTGGGGTCACATGCACGAAGACTACTCGGTTGCCATCTAGGTCAAGCCGGCTATGTTAATTAGGACATCTATCGACGGACCCCTTTTCTACGAGTTTATCTTTAATTTGAGCTTTGATCCTCGTCTAGTTTGTCTGTCGGGATTCATGTTGTCTCCTTTGGGCAGTGAGGTTATGATTTCTTGTCATGTGGCATTTTTTCGTGTTATATGTTATAATCCAGTGCTTCAGATCAAAATGATGACAACTGCGCCTCCGGGGCACGTGCATGAAGACTTCTCGACAGTCATTGACGAGGTCAAGCCGGCTCCGGTAGAGAAAAGAAAACTAGTACTCCACTATATAGGCAGGAGCCTCCGCGCTTGCTTGCTAGTGTTGCTCTCTTCACACTGTCTCATCCTCTCCAAATCTAAACAAGACAGCAGTGGCCACACTCTCCCTCTCTCTCTGCTCACCACTGGTCACAGATCCAACCGGATCCTCTCCGCCAGGGAAGGTGAGAAGGTGCAGCGTTCACGCGGTCGTCCTTGGCGACGGCTCTTACCCACTGTCAGCGCGTCCCGATCAACGTGCCTTCTCGTTCTCTCCCAAGCATCACGGGCGAGGGAGGGCCTCCGACCCCTTCTTCCTCGCTGCTGTAGTGTGGGAAGATCCGGCCTCCCGCCGCCCACCTAGCGACATCCCAGCGACCCTCGGTGTAACGCCCCGGATCCGATGCGCTAGGTGTCTTCCAGTTTTTCACCGTCGTTGCCATGTCATTTGCTTGCGTGTTGCATATTGCCATGTCATCATCTGTATGTTTTTCAAAACTTGCGTCCGTTCGGGTTCCCCCGGTTCTCTCCGTTGTCCATTCTGAGCACAACCACACTCGCACGTGCCCCGTCGCCCCCTCTCAGACCTTGTTTCGTGAGCAGGAGAAAAAGGTTCTTGGAATGGGCCGAGATTTTCCGAGTGGCCTTGGTATATCATGGGTAGACCGCCCGTCAAATTTCATTCCATTTGGAGGTGGTTTGATGCCCCAACAGTTAACTATGTAACCGCAAAAGCCCCTTTTGTCTTGCAGCCCAGCACCCCTTCACACAGCCCACCTAGCCCATCTAAACCCCCTTCATGCTCTCCGTCGTTCGATCACGATCGTGTGAGCGAAAACCGCTCCTCATTTGGAATCTCCTAGCTCCCTCTACCTATAAATATGCCTCCCCCTCCGAAATTCTCAGGCAAACCCTAGTCTCCCTCCTCCTCGCGCCACCGGACAAATCCCCCCTCGCCGTCGGACATGTCCGCCACCTGCTCCGCCCAATCCCTGCCGCCACATGTCCTTCGCCGCCATCTCGCCCGCGTCCCACCGCCGCGGCCGGCGAACCCACGGCCAGCCCGCCTGAGGCCGCATCGGGCCCACGCGCCCC